>NW_010203200.1:0-212 GCF_000695765.1 Mesitornis unicolor
ATACTGGTTCATACTGGCCCATACTGGTTCACACTGGGACATACTGGTTCATACTGGGACACACCAGGGTGATGAGCCACCACCAGAGGAGACTGGGGAGCACTGGGCAGGTCACTGGTTCCTTTCACCACTCCATACTGGTCTATACTGGTCCATACTGGTCCGTACTGCTCCATACTGGTCCATACTGCCCCATACTGGTTCATACTGGT
>NW_010203201.1:0-5620 GCF_000695765.1 Mesitornis unicolor
ATGACAACAATCAATTGATTCTGTGATAACCCAGCAAAACCAAGGCACGGTGAAGTTTTCTGCTCCTGATGCAGAGGTCGGAGAATTGAGAACAAACGCCTGAAACAAAAATAGTGTGCACCTAAATAAAGAAAAGGCAAGAGCCGTGCACCCCCTGAGGTTACCCCAAACATAACATGGAAGTGATTTAACTGCCCGCTCTTTCTTAAAATAGACATGTTTGTCCGCACCGCAACTTTTAAATCTTCTATTTCAAAAGAATGAAAAAAAGCAAGTTTTATAGCTTAAGCAAGGAACCAAGCCAGCATCTCATATACCTTACACATTGTCTACAAAGGATGTAGCAATTTACCTCCATGTTTATAAAATATTTTACGATGTAATACCTCTCCTGGTTGATTTTATTTAATGCAGCTGGCAGGGTTTGCAACAGGCTGAGCCAAAAATGCTGGCATTTTTACTCTTGCAATGTATGGGGAGAGAAAAACACAGGAGAGGATCAAAACACCAATGTTAACTGACCAGCAGTAAATCTGCAATACAGTCCACTCTTATTTACTGGGATACAGCACCTTGAAACACATCTTTACTTGTAGTGGGACAGAATGGGACTGCAGCAAAAGTTTCAGCTATAAAACACTCATATCTGACAAATAACTAATTCTGGTAAGTGCAAATGATCCTAATCGTTCAGACCATCATCTCCCAGCCACAAGAAGCTCCAGGGAAGGCAGTGTCTCCCACGAGCTGCACTGATGCATTAGATCTGCACAGCTATATGGACATCTTGTATCAGTACAGGTTTCTGAAATCCAAATCTGTACAGCAAAGAAAAATAGAGAAGAAAACCAGTGAGAGGAAAAGGAAGCAAAGAAAGAAACAGAGGACGGAAAAGAGAAAGAAAGAAAAGAAAGAACAAGGAAAGATCAGACACATTTTTCTGTAACGAACATAAAGCCTGGCGGATTAGAGAAATCCAATGAATTCTTGGCCAGGAAGGGGAAGAGAGAGAGAAAATTTCTGGGACCTTAGAAACAAAGACAGGGGAAAAGAAATCCAGCTGCAAAGGTTTCTCTTCTCCCCTAATCCCCTGCTGGTTTCCCCATCTGCACACCTGATTTTCAAAACCTGCCATCTGGTCCCTTCTCTACTTCAGCCACTTCATATGCGAGAGGTGTGAATGGAAATGACATTTCTGTTTCCAATTTACATTACTGCCTGCCTGATTTGTGGTTTAACCCCAGCCAGCAACTAAGCCCCACGCAGCTGCTCGCTCACTGCCCCGCGGTGGGAAGGGGGAGAGAATCTGAAGGGTAAAAGTGAGGAAACGTGTGGGTTGAGATAGAGACACTTTAACAGGGAAAGCAAAAGGCACAAGCAAAGCAAAGCAAAACAAAAGAAGGAATTCATCCACTGCTTCCCATCAGCAGGCAGGTGCTCAGCCAACGCCAGGAAAGCAGGGCTCCATCATGGGAAACAGTTACAAAACACCACAACTCCAAATGTCCCCCACTTCCTCCTCCTTTCTCAGCTTTTATTGCCGATGATACCCCATGGTATGGGATAGCCCTTTGGGCAGTTGGGGTCAGCTGTCCTGGCTGTGTCCCCTCCTAAATTCTCCTGCACCCCCAGCCTGGTGGGGTGGTGCAAGAAGCAGAAAAGGCCTTGACCCCATGCGAGCGCTGCCCAGCAATAACTAAAACATCCCGATGTTATCAACACCATTTCCAGCACCCCTCCAAAACATAGCCCCCTATTAGCTACTGTGGAGAACGTTAACTCTATCCTGGCCAAAACCAGCATGAAAAGCAACATCTAATACTGGACCAGTGCTCTTTGCTCATTAAGGTTTAACAGATGTAGTTCATCGGTGCTGGTCCTGCATTACACGCACTTCATCCAGGACCAAGCCAGGGAATATTAAAATCTTGTAAATTATTTTCTACTTCCCCCAGAAGGACTGCAGTAGAAATAACTACCTTCCTCATGACATTTCAACGTGGATCTAAGGCAAGAAAAGACTCTGACATGCGGCGGAGTGTCCAGATGCCACTGGGGCGCGACTGGTGGAGAGGAACCACGCGTGGCTGCTCAAGGACTGGGTAGGGCTGTAGCTATTTAGGCGCTGTGGCTCTGCTGGTTGTGGTTCTGCATGGGGTATGGGTTGTATGGTCTATCTTCAACAGCTTTGCTTAGATTAGAAACAAGATACTGGCTGAGTAAAATTTTTGCCAGCTTTCGTTGAGATTTTATCTAAGAAGAATTTCTTCCCTGAGGTGCACAACAAGAACAAAACCCAAATTATTTTAAATCTAGCAAATGTGCCTCTAATTGAATGTATGTGAAACTGAGAAGAGGGAGGAAATAAGAAAATTATGTACATAGCTTTATAGATCAGCCTGTGATAATTCATCAAGCTAAACTGAATTTAAGCCATTTCAATTAAGATCTAGACAGGGTCTAATGTAGTTTAGCTACTCTGGTTTAAATGATGACCTTAGGTCCTTCTCAGGTGACTCCTGAGAGTGACAGGACTATTTGCTCCTCTGAGGACCTTATTGTGCAGTTTTAAATGTGAAGGCTTTGATTTCATATTCCCAGCTCCTTTTTTGTCAATGTAATTCTATTTCATTTTGCAGCCAACAGAAACCCAACAAGGATCAGTTACCCAGGGTGGGCTTCTGAGACGGGACTGAACGACCACAGCTTGGGCTGTGCCTGCAAATGGTTGGACAATTTGGACGGTGGTTTTGTTGGGACTTGGAGGTTTTTAGATTAAAAGAAAATAAAAATAAAAGGAGAAACTGAGAAATACTGGAAGGGGAAATAAATGTCATCAACTTAAGGTATGGCACAACAAGCCCCTGCAAAAGCAGCCTTCCCACCCAAACCCACTCCCAGGCATTTTAGTTTGTTCTGTACCAGGTAGGTCTTTTCCCAACTTACTTTGAATCCCGTTTCCATAACTGTAGCTAACATTTGTTTAATTCACTTTTAACTCCCATTCGAGTGACCATGAAACACTACATCCACATATGAAACATGGCCTTCTGGTATTTTTAGTTTATGATATCAGCTTATGATGTGTTTTATCCTGCATTTATGTAAGGATAACATAGCTGGGTACTGTGAAATCCTTGGTAAAACACTGCTGCTGTCCTCTGACTGCAAAGACAAACTTGTCCCAACGCTTCTCTGCTTAATTTATTACATTGCTAAGTTTATTGCACTGAACCACTTTGCCCCAGCCACTGTGACAGTTAGGGCTACTAGCATTTTTAGTTCTATTTTGCTACCACAGATGTCGTTTGGTGCGTAATAGCACTTTATTCTGAAAATTAGTAATAAAATGGTTGATAAAAATTCCTACATTAGAAATTAAATCGGAATTATTAATAAACAAAAAGCTGTTAGCTGGTGAGGCTTGCCGTCGGCTTTCAGGACATGCCAAGGGGGAGCCCTACAGGCACATGGCACCGTGCAGCTACTCCTTGCTCTAAGGCTCCTCTGGACGTGGGCTCCTGCTTTTCCACTCTGGCCAAGGGTATTTTGACTTTCTCTGACAGACCATCAGGCTGTTGGTTTGCTAAACCCCAGATTAATTAATTGTCTTACAAAAAGGCTAAAGGCAGAAAGTCTTGCTCTCACTGCTCTGGTAGGCTGTGTCCCAGTTCCTCTCCACATGTACTGCTCTAGGTCCAATTTCTTTGGGTTTTGCTGTGCCTCTGGTAATATGTTCAAGCTCAGCAGTTCTTGTGCCCCACTCACTGGTGGCCAGGTGCCCAGCAGCATCCTGGGCTCTTTATTGCCCCATCACCTTGTAAATTCCCTGTACTGCAGGTGATGGGCATCCCCGCTGCAGAACTGGTGAGCTGGAAGACACAGGCTCCCCTTCCCTTTTCCTCATCCTGATCTCTGTCAAGGGATCAAGCAGGACACATCCTCAAGACTTGTCTCATATCTTCCCCAAACCCCCAGAGCTCATGTTTCCATATGTGAGCTCCAGTTTGCTCCTGCTGCAGAACCATTGCTGTGTTATTTATCTAACACTCCCTACATTACTCTGTCCCTACTTTTTACCCTCCTTTTCTGTCCTTCCCCAGGGAAAGGTGTCAGGGAGTTGTAGCAGCAAAGGCAATTCCTTTCCAATAGTTACCTTTTTTTTTAAAGCTGTATTCATTATTTCACAGCCTATTCCTGCCTGCCCCAGAGCTTCTAACACATCCCATGCTGTTCCCACATCTCCACACTGTAAGGCTCGACACATGGACACATTCCTGGGGTCAGGCCACCTCCTAAAGCTGTTTTAAACACAGCCTGGTTATAATTTGGAGCCTGTCCAACTCTTATTTAAAAGAGCACGAATAGGAGCTTTCAATCCCAAATATATTCCTGTGCTTTTGTTGACTTTGCGCTCCTCTAGGTGATATTGTTTTTTCTTTCTTCTTCTATCTCTGCTCTTGCTTTTGAAGCTCACGTAACACGCTGACCATTTGCTACCGTTTGTAGGAGCTGCGTTTAATTCAGTTTTTACAACTGCTGGGTCAGAAGCAGTAGCATTGCCTCGGCTCTGGGTCACTCACATTGAAGTTGCCTTCCTCACCTAGCAGAGGATACAGCACATCTGGTTCTGCTTAAAGAACTTAACTGCTGAGCCAAAGCTTTTAATTGTTTTGGGATCAGCTCAGCAGTAACTTGCCTCTTCCCCAAAAGCCTGAATAATTGGTGTTTTGATATAGTGGAAAACACCAGATATGGGTGGCATTTTCACATTCCTACTTGTTCTTCCCTTTCTGCTTCTACAGTAGCCCAATAACCACCAGGATTCATTCATTCAAATGCTTCTAGCTGCCCAAAGACAGGGGTGCAGCTCTTTAGGTCCCAGTTCCCTGCTTTTAAAACACACTTAACTCATTTTTCCTATACCCTTTCATGCTCCCTGCTTTCCTTCTGTCAGTGTCCACCAGTGGAAGTAGCACAGCAGCAAATGCCCAAGCACCATATGGAGGGGGAGCTCTACTCCACACAGGTTTTACACCATCCAGCTGCTCACGCTTCCTGGTGCAGGATCTACCTTTCCACCACAGCATGAAGCAGTGGGCTCAGAGCCAGCTTGATCCATATTTAAGAGATTTATTATTCCTGCTCCACGTTAGGGACCCTCCATGCATCCTTCCCCTTTGACAGGGAGCTGTTGGCAGAGCTTCCATGTTTTTCCAGCGGTTTTCCAGCTATCTTAGCAGCTTCAGTCAGAGCACATTTCGCCACACTCACCAAAGTGTCATGTATCTGAAGCCTTCCTAAGCCAAGACACAAGATAGTGCTGCTTATCCGTAGCCAAAACCAATTTTCTCTCTTTTCAGCAGCTTGTTTGGTGACATTTTGGGGAAAACTGGTAGAAACATGACTCCCTGCTGATCCTCTCCTCCTGTCCTTGACATTTGGGGCCAGTTACCGGTCACACCCAGCCTTCTCCATCTCCTCAAATTTACTGTGATGAAATACATCAAGGCCACCTGATATGGAAATCTTGAGTTGGGTAACTTCCCTCTGGCCTGTTCATCTCATAGCTTAGTCTGAGATACTAAGGAGGAGGTTCCACTTCAATTGGAGAAGAAAC
>NW_010203202.1:0-3988 GCF_000695765.1 Mesitornis unicolor
GGGCGGAGAATGGATTGAGAGCAGCCCTGAGAAAAGTGACTTGGGGGTGTTGGTTGACGAGAAGCTTAACATGAGCTGGCAATGTGTGCTTGTAGCCCAGAAAGCCAGTCGTGTCCTGGGCTGCATTGAAAGAAGTGTGACCAGCAGGGTGAGGGAGGTGCTTCTGCCCCTCTACTCTGCTCTCGTGAGACACCACCTGGAGTACTGCATCCAGCTCTGGTGCCCCTAACACAAGAAGGTCATCAAGCTCTTGGAGTGGGTCCAGAGAAGGGCCACGAAGATGATCTGGGGGCTGGAGCACCTCTTCTATGGGGACAAGCTGAAAGAGTTGGGGTTGTTTAGCCTGGAGAAGAGAATACTCTAGGGAGACCAAAGAAAACTGGAGAGGGACTTTTTAGAAGGGCAGGTAGTGATAGGACAAGGGGGAATGTCTTTAAACTGAAAGAAGATAGATTTAGATTGGATATTAGAAATAAATTCTTCATTATGATGGTGGTTAGACACTGGAACAGGTTTCCCAGGGAAGCTGTGCATGCCCCCTCCCTGGAAGTGTTCAAAGCCATCTTGGACGAGGCTTGGAGCAACCTGGTCTAGTGGGAGGTGTCCCCACCCATGGCAGGGGGGTTGGACTAGATGATCTTTAAGGTCTCCACATGGACAAAAAGGATGCTGCGGGAAACTCTGTTGGAGAGTTGTTTGAGCTGTCAATGGACTGTCCCTCCATTCCCAGCCAGAGAAGGAATAGCCTCTAAAACACCAGCTGCAAACATCACAATGCCCACTGGGCACACACATGCAGAATGCACAACACACCCCACAGGGCCTCACAGGGCAGAGCTGACATCAGGGCTGCTGTGATAAAGTACAAAGAGACCAATCTTGGGTGACTCCTGTGCCTTGGGTAGAGCAGGCAAATCCCAGGGTCGGAGTTTGGCCAAGGAAACCAGCAGGGTGAGTGATGTGTCCATCCTAAACCACTGTACTTTAGTGACACAAAGCCAGCATTGATGCCAGCTATAGCCTTTGTAAATCACTCTGCCTCTCTTCTCCCCAGCTCCTATCTTTCTTTCAAAGATTTCTCACCAAAAGATAGGAATGTTCACAGGTTGCTTTCATGAGTTCATAGGTTACTTATAATCTGCTGGCTGTGCAAGTTTACTTCCCTAAACTTCTGTAGATTTTATTTTCCCTGTAAATGTGGAGAAGGGACACAGACAGATCCAAAGCCCAGGTGGCATTTTCAGATACTGTTCTGCTCTGGCAAGGCTTGAGCTTTGCACCCCATTCCCCATGGAGAATTAACACATCCCTCCCTCTAGAGAAGGTACATTAGATAGTTACTTCTGGCATTACTCCTTGCCCAAGGGCTTCAGTAACTGGTGTTCCTATGGAGACCTGGTGCATGCTTTGCAGTTACCTCAAAGGGATGAAAGGAGCTGCTGCTCAAACCTAGTGCCCAGGTGGTGCTCCAAGCCCATGGTCCAGGTGGCCAATATGGGAGCTGGGTCAGCTCTCCTTCTGGTTGGGTCTCCTACCCCCTCCATCTACCAGAGCTTCAAGAAAACAAGGTTTTAACCTGGAACATCACAAGATTTGCCTGAAAAAGTTAAAGAAAGCAACAAAAGTTGGGTTTACTTACCCTCTTTGTACAAGCTTATGGGGCAAGAGCTTTGGTTTTTCTCTGCAGCTGTGAGATCAGCCACTTTTCTCCTTTCTAAGAGAGCGCAGAGTTTCTTACTGAAACCTGAGGGAACGTCCGGCTGCTGGAAGGGCTGGCAGAGAAGGGGGCTGCTTGCTGCAGGATGGAAAAGAGATGCAACCAGCATCTGTGTTTCTCCAGTTTTGTGTTGACATTTTTATTCTGCGTTGTTCCTTATCAGCTCAGGGCCAGCCTGGCCCACAGGCAGCTGATGACATTTCCAGTCATCGGCATTTTTCCAGTTGAGCTGAGATTAAGCTGGAGTCTTCTCACAAGGACTTGTACATTAAGACGACTGAAAGTGCACTAACAGCCTCCTTTGCACTAACAGCAACCTAGGCTTTTCTTTTTTCATGGAGAAATGCATTTCTCCATGTACTGGAATGGGATTTTGCCTGCTCTGGACATGGCAGTGTGGAGGACAGAGCAAGAAGGTTAAGAAATTACAGTCTGTCTTACAGCTGTGCACACACGCCCAGCCCATTTCAGGCTGAGGAGCTCGCCCTGAACATCCCCATATGCACACACAGGCACAGTAGGCTGCAGCTTTCCCAGATACTTGTCCACAAATTCACAGATAACAAAATAGGTACTGGCATTTAGGAAGGCAGAAAAAAATAGCCTGTGTGTGTTGGCAGGTATTCGTAATAACCAATAATCGTAATAGCAGTAATAACAGCAATTACAATTACAATATTAATAATAAACAGCAATAAAGGACCTGGCATGCTGCTGGCTGGACAGGAGTGCCCATGCAGAGCAACCCATCAGCTCTCCCTGCCCCAATGGCAGAGGTGATGCAACATCAAAAGGTTCCTTATCTGGAAAGAGCCAATGAGTGAGGGCTGCTCCCCTGGTCTCCTCACCCCCAACAAAATCTTCTGCCAGCAGCGAACAAATCACTCACGTTGGAGGCATTCACCAGAAATCAAAGCCCCGGCAAGTTATTATTGCCCTGATGCTCTTCCCAAGAGGAGGCTAATGCTGAGCTCTTTATCCCTTCTGTGTTCCAGCTTTCCCTGACATGCTTTGATTTTTTGCATTTGCAGGTGATTCTGCTCCTTTTGATCACAGCTCACTCGCCTGTCTAATGATTTCACATAGTCCGTCTGTCCTTCAGGGCAGCCCCTTCCACAGCTCCTTCCTCTGCCTGTCCCACCCCTGCACCCAGGCTGACGTCTTCTGAGCAGTTCAGCTTTGGAAATGCATTTCCTTTTTATCCAGCACAAGGGCCTGGGCAGCGAGGCGGTGAATGCCGGCCTCGCACGGCCAGACTATGGGAGAGACGGCAGCCTCAGCTCTTCCTGAGAAGTGAGGAAGACTGGGCACGTGGAGGACAGCTGGCATCTCCCAGCCAAGCACAGGGCTGCCCTGCACACCACTGGGCATCAAAGCTGCCCCACAGGCAACAGGAAACATCGCCAGCCTCAGCTGCAGGAGGAAGCGTAACCAGCCCTTCAGCCATACCTCTATGGGATGAAGGGTGGAGGGCTCGGAGGATCAAGCAGCTGCTCCAGCAACCAAATGGTAGAATTAAATATAGAGTTTGCCATGTGTTGCGCTCCACATGTTCATAACGGGTGGTCCTGCACCCTGCTGGTCACTGCACTGAGCCCTGGGGACAGCCATGTCACTGGGGCTTCTGGCTGGGCATCAGAGAACCAAAGGGACGGGATAGTGCCATGAGCCTCCAACTTTTCAGCCACCCACAAAGCAACCTGGCTCACGAAGTGCCTAAAACCTCATTTTGGGTTCAAAAGGCAGCATTTCCATTTCCCCAGGAAGTTCCCATATGCCCTCACCCCAGCAGCCCCACAGGCAAGGGCTCGGGGCTACCACTGGCACAGTGGCACCAAGCTGCCACCTCAGCCAGCAATGCAACCCCTTTCCTATCCCACTGCTGGAGCTCCCCTGTCCCTGCTCTTCGAGGAAGCAACTGCTGTTGCTGCCCATCTGTGAGGGGTGCATGGAGCTGGGGAGTGACCTCCACCCCTATTACCCAGTGTGAGGTCCCACTAGACAGGCTGCAAGGGTGTTGGAGCTGTCTGGGTCCCCACCAACCTGGGAGCATCAGGGGAGAGCTCTGCCCACTGTCCCAAGCACCAGGACACAACAGAAAGTCATGTGTGGTGATAGCGAGGACAGCAATGGCACTTCTATGTGCTACAGAGATGAGGGTTTGGAGCTGTTATGTTTTCTGTATACAGCAAGATCAAAATATGAGCTTTCAAAATGACTTGAGATTAGCTGGAGGGAAACAACAGAGAGAGGAAGAGCAGCGCATTCCTG
>NW_010203202.1:4019-10790 GCF_000695765.1 Mesitornis unicolor
ACACCATGCGCACACTGCCCTTCTGCAAAGCTGAGGCAATGAAGAGGAACTGCTGGGCTCCAGAAATCTGCACCCTTGACCGAGGGCATGTGGGTTCTCTTCATAAACGGCCAAGGCTGTGCTGAGCTTAGTGAGGGCCAGGCACGTCTCCTGGACGTAAATCTCACCTTCTGGCTGTGGTGCAGGATCTCAGTTGGCCTAGGGTACACTAGTGACATCCAAGGTGAGTCTTAGCTCCCCAGCAACCATCAGGTGTGCTGAAGGGAAATGCAGAGAGCTGTTCCCAAAGTCACTGGAAGTGCAGAGGAGCCGTTTCCACCGCACTATGCACAGCCTCACCAGTGTGCATGCCTGCAAACACAAGCGGGTCTGCAGAGCAAATTCCAGCTGTCTACATGCTTAAGATATGCGGATGCATGAGGCACAGGCCTCAGATGCCAAAATGTCTAATTGTACTTGCAAATGAAGCAGCTCGGTATTTAAGCGCATGTAATTTGCAGGTGCCATTAATTTTCCCCACAGTTTGGTGTCTAGTTTTAGCTGCAGGCAAAAAATGTTGTCAACAGGAGAGCACACCTGTGGGTCTGAGGCTGCCTTAAAAGCAGCAACAAAACAGCGACAGATCCCGGGACCAGGCTAAGGCACGCTGGTGAAGCCTGCAGAAAGCCACATCAGCAGGACAGAGCAGCTGGTGCCACTTGCAGAGCTGGGCAGGCACAGTTGCTGTGTCCCTAAAAGGACCATGAGACCCACTTACCTGGCAGCCCGTTCATGCTGAAACTGCAACAGGAGAGCTCAGGTGATGAATACCCAGCAGGAGCTTTTTTCATCACAAAAGAGAAAAAAAAACCAAACAGCAAGTGGTACACTCATCTAGCAAAGCTTCTTTCCCATCAGACTGTCACACAAAACTGCCAAAAAGTGTTCAGAGTCAGATATGAGACAGGGAGAAGCTTAGAGAGGTTCATTATACCTGAAAATGAGATATATGTTCAGAACAGCGGTTAGGAAGGCACTAACTTCAACATATGTCTGCAGGTCTCCAGTGGATAAGTGCATCTTACCCAGTGTCACCAGTGGAAGTCTGGCTAAAAAAGGAGGGATCTGAAACTTTGCCATAAAATGTATAATTCTTGGTGGGGTATGAAGAAAAGGAAGAGCCGGGAGCCTTTAACTTCCCGAGAAAGGCTAGGGGGAGCGGAATGGACTGCCAATATCCAACTTGTCACCTAGAGCTGGGGAAGCAGCAGCAAGAAGTTACTGGAGTTACTGAGCAAACGAGCAGCCATGCCGGCTCCCTCAGCTGCCCTGAGAGGGGGCTCAGGGACCACAGGGTGTGGGGAGAGGGCCCGTCTTCCTACATGCACAAGCAACAGCGTGGCAGAGGAAGGAGAGCAACATCCATGACATCAAAGTTTGGGCTCATTTTTGGTCACAAGTGAAAGCTCCCATGACAGCTCCCTGCAAGATAATCTCTGTTTTTTCCTCTGGATAGGTTAAGTGGACCTTGGATTAGAAAGTGCTGAGGAGTGCTCCCTGTAGCTTATCTTTGCTAATGCTTTCTTTGAGATCCTGTTTCAGACAACACAAGTGATGGCTCTCTTTAGAAAACTTGGCCATAAAAGTTACATTAGCACAGGAATGAGTAATACAAGTCCACCTACGGAGACCTCTGTGAGCCTGCAAAGCAGCGCGCTACCTTGTCAGACAGGGGATGGTAAATTTGTAAACCTTCAGGTTTAGCATTGTAAATCGTGTCCTGACACCCAGCCTCCATTGGCAGAGAAATCCCAAAGAGTCCTCTCTAGGAAGGACGTGATAGATGACAGACAGAGAAGTCTCAAGGAAAAAAAGTGTTTGCAAAGACTGCAGGAGCTTCACCCAGTGAGACCAGAGCTGTCAAAATCTAAGTTGTCAGGATAATTGAAGAAAAGCAATTTCCTAAAGAGTAATGAGCTAAAGTGAAGGAAAAGTATTTCCTCAGCTCTGGAAACAGGATATACTGAATTATCACATAGTGGAAAAGCCTAGCGAGACATTTTGACATACGTCACTCAGGCATTAAAGAGCTGCAGCCTCTTTAGGAAATTAAGTAATAAGGCTGAATAGGAATAAAGGAAAATGCCTGTTTGGAGCGGATGAAAGGACTCCAGATGTGTATGCGGCTGTGACTGCTTCATATTGTTTGGGACTTTCAGCTCTGAAAACAAAACAGACAATCCTGATGAAATATGTAAGCCTTCACTTGAATGCTATCGAGACAGAATCAAAACTAATGTTAAAGTACAAATAAAGAAAGGAAACACAAGAGGAAATGAAAAGTGAAAGAGAATCTCCCTTAAAAAAAGTAATAAAGATATTCCAATTCCCCACGCTTTCCCTTATCTCACGCTGCTTGGGGAGCATCGGTTCTGCACATGTGAGCCGCTGCACAGACTATACCACATATTGCAGGATGTAATTTCTGGGTTTGAAAAGAACAATTGGAACCATAGGCCCTGTCCTGCTCCTCAGCATCCCCTGCACAGCCCCAGCCCCACAGCTCAGGCGTTGTTGCTGTTCTTTCTGCCGGGTGCTTGCCAGCAGCCCCAGCACGGCTGCTCTGGAGTAAACCCAGCGCAGGTCAGGAACAACTTCGGGTTGATTGTTAAAAACTCAAGGCAATACTTATATTGCAAAAACCTCTTACAACAGCCCACTGCCCCTTGCAGAGTTTGGGCAATGAAATAAAAATAGGGATGTAAAGCTGCAGCTAATTGAGCAGGTGAAGTCACCCTTTGCAGCAGGCTTGTAGCACCTTTGCCCTGCCCTTGGCCGCCTGCCTGGGTTCTTGTTGCTTGCTCCTTCCCAGGGCCTGACACCATGTTCATGGCTTCCCACATGGGTCTCTGCTGACCCCAGCATCCTATACGCATCCACCAGTGAGGCAGCCGGGTGCCTGCAGAGGAGAGCAGAGAAGCTCTTGAACCACTGCTCTCCTCTTGCTGCTGCCTTCCTTCTCCACTTCTGTACCCCGGGAAAGGCGTTTCTCTCCTGCATTGCTTGTGACAGCAGGACTATTGCAAGTATGACGTGGACTCAGATAGGCCAATAGCAAGGAATAATCCCTAGATAAATAATTAGCAAATTACCCGTTTGAAAATCTAAGTAGAAACTCAATTCTTGATTGTTAGCAGTCCGGCATCTTTCACATAAAAAGTTACAGTCATAAACCAATTTCATAATGCAAGCCTTGCACCACAGTACTTTCCTTTGCCAAGCCATTTTCCCAGAGTAAACAAAAACCTCTGAGGATGCTTATCTTGGTATAAAACCTTGCAAGAAAAATAAACAGAATGATGACCAAAATAAAAAATAAAATAACATGTGCTGGTTTTATAGCACTGGGAAAGCCATAAAACTTAATACTCCGAGTGCAAGAGGTTGAGGCTGTTTGCTCTCACTGGTATATCCTTTCCATCAAACAACACCTTCCACTGCAAATCAAGTACCAAACAGCTGGTGGAAAAACAGGAGGCAGGGGGAAAACAAGGCTGAATTATGAATTGCTTGAATGAGTGTATTTATTTTTATGGCATTAGACACGACCAAAGTAAAAAGAGAATTTTCTTTTATAGTTTTGATGTATTTGAGAATTATGCACCATAGGCTGCATTTCAATTACAGGACCAGAAAGTAACATGGAAGGGACGTGATGTTTAAAAACCACCAATTTTCCATCCAGGGAGTCTCACACCTGAATGGCTGCCCATACAGTTCAGGGTGAGCAACATGGGCTGGAGCGGGGGCTGATAAGGCAGCAAGAGGATGAGAAATACTGTCTGTCATAGCTCCAGGGACTGCAGGCTGGAGCTTCAGACAAGAGACACACGCAGACCAGAGAGAGCTGCTAGCAAGAGCTTAGGTGCACTGGAGTAGGTTGGGAGTAAGACAGCAAAATCTGCAGGGTGTCCACCAGAGAAGACAGCCACTGGACAGCACACGGAGGAGGAGGGAGATGTGAAGGAAAGGGTGTGCAAGGCGATGGTGACGCCAGCTGTGCTGCGAGGTGCCACAGGGACAGTGAGGTGCATGGGACAATAGAAAGATAAGGACAGTGTCTTTTTGTGTCACCCACCGTTGCCAAACAGATTCAGACACAGGCAGTCACTTGCTTTTTGCCACTGGTATCCTCTATAATTTTCTGTACAGTTTAGATTACAGTTACAGCCACTAGAAAATCCATGGATTGTTTCTCTCTTACAGACTCAGGCTAGAGCAGCCAGATACAGATTCTGGCACTGGTTAAGAGCACCAGCCATAAAATCCAGGAAGCAGCAGGAAAGGACAGGTAGAAAGCTTGCGGATAAATATCCCGTGTGACCAAGGGGAAATTCAGGAAAAGAGTACCTGCAAGTATACAATTAATTGAGTAAGAGTTAAGCTGCCACCCACCAACCCTGCTCTCTGTCACCTGGCAAAGGCAGATGGCAGCAGTGCTGCCTGTGGGCAAAGTCTGCCCAAAAGCAGGGACATACTCAAAGGGGCACAGCGTGGTGTTTGTGCAACACTCTGCTCCCCACAGCACAGGGCTGCATGAAAGCAGCCGACATCACAGCAAACTGGGAACTCATACAAGCAGGACCGCTAGCTTTTTAAGCATTTGTAATGGGAAACAGTGTCTGATAAAGGCATCATCTTTTTGGCATGTCATCACAGGAAATTTGCTACAGGCAGCCGGCTCTGCAAGACATGCAAAACACCGCAGCAGTTTTGCTCAATTTTCCTAAGAGAGATTATTTGCCAAGACCCTTATCTCCATCATCTTTGAGCAGGCCTACCTCAGACAACATATATATTTGTACGAGACCTTGACTGATTCTAATTTCTTAATTAGGGGTATTAGGAGTAGCTCTGCCAAGCAAGGCCTTGTACCTGGGCAGAGCCGGTGGAGAGAAAGGAGCCGAGTGAAGAGGATAAGGTCTGACAAGGAACAATTCTGAGCTCTAAGAATCTAATTTTGCCTACCACAATCTCTTCAGCAACAATTTTAGTTGCAGTCTGAGGGGAAAGGAGACAGAGAAAGCAAGATAAAAACATTGCATGGAATGGGCAAAACACTGGGGAAAAAAAAAGAGGAGGGAAAAGACCCTTAAAGCTATATTAAACAGTAGGACCCAAGGGAGAGCAGAAAAAACGAGATTAATAACAGAGGAAACTGGCTGGCTCTAGTCAGCAAACATCGGTTAACAGAAAAATTAAGTTCTGCAGGATTAAACAAGGCATTAAACTGTTTGGGGCAAAAAAAACCCCAACCAAGTGCTCTCAGATACAAGTCAAGTGGCTTTACTGGCTTTGAACACTCAGCTGGACTGGAAAAGCCCTTTACTAAAGCAGCCACAGCAAATGCAAGCAAATTGCTGAAAGCACAAATTATAGAAGACCACATACTTAGGGAGATATCCTCTACTGATGTTAATACATGTCTTTTGATTCAGGCAGCAAGTTTAAAAGTCTGCAAAAACAGGCAGCAGGAATGGGCAGAGAACCCCAGAAGCACCATGTGTCTTGGATTGAACCCATTCATATACTTCTAGGCACTAAAGAATCACCCTTCAAACCTCTCTCTTTAGTTGGGTTCATCCTAATTGGGTGATGGCAAAGAACATTTTTCATTAGCAAATGGAAAATAAAACCTGACAAAAGCATTATTTTGAAGACCTACCCAAAACTGACAACAGCTTCAAGGTCCCTGGACTCAGCCAGCTTTCCCAGCACTGGAGCGGACCAGCACCACCAAGCTGGCTGTGGAGAGATGCAGAGAACCTGTAACCAAGTACCACATGCTCTGTGTAGAAATGGTGACAATAGTAATTTTGGGAAATATTAATGAACACTTCCAGGGTTCAGTTCTGCACAAATTCCACTAGCTGCAGTGGGGAAGTGGCTGGAGACCATGACACCCACCCAGAAACCATGGGCTAGCAGAACACAAAGGAGCTGTGAGAAAATACTGATCAGCATAACAGCATTTACATCTGTATCAGCAGCCAAACCAACGCCAGCTTTCTGGTAGGCACCACCACACAGAGGACTCTGCAGGTCAGATTTGCAAGAGCCCCCTGGGACAGCTGGAGGCTGGTTACAGGGGCTTTCTTTCACCAAGAGTTGCACAGCATCAAAGTAAAGGCTTTAAATTTTAAATTTTAACAATGAAGAACCTGTGCACCATTAGGGTGCACAAGCTGAGCAGAAACAGGCAGCAGAGCCAGGTTCACGTTACAGGACTCTCCTCCACACTGGTGGCTATGTCAGCCATTGTAAGGGAGATGCGAGGGGTGAGCAGGACAGGCAAGCCTCTTGGTCCTAAAGACATTTGTCAAAAGAGTTCTTGGACACAGGTGTAGAAAGTTTGTACCACTGGTCCTCTACAGAAGCACAAGAAGACATCTGAATATGAAAGCCACTTTGCTTTCAGGGACATTTTTAGCACACCAATTTTCTTACAAGATTCAGTCATACCAAAACTCTTGATTGGCACCTTCCACAAGTCATAAATTAGCAATAGCAGTAAAACAATGCAGCTATTTCTGGGCTGAACCTCATGCCAGTAAACACAGCAACCACCTCTTAGCCCCTTAAAACAAGCATCTTTTCTCTCTAGTTCAGACCTGACAGCTGTACAGTACCAGCCCTGCGCTTGGGGTGTAGGGTCCAGAGGGTAGTGTGGAAGATGCCTCCTTCCCCTTCAAAATTGTCCATGACTATGCAGGGAGAGGTTGTCTTCACCTC
>NW_010203203.1:0-288 GCF_000695765.1 Mesitornis unicolor
GGCCAGCGTGGTCCTGCCCCCGGCCCGGGCAGCGCCTGCGGGAGAGGGGCTCAGCACCGCGGGACCCCGGGACCCCCAACTTGGCACCACAGGGACCATGGGACCCCCAGCTCAGTGCCATGGGAACCCCAGGACCCCCAGCTCAGCGCCATGGGGACCCCGGGACTCCCAGCCCAGCACCATGGGGAGCTTTGGGATCCCCAACTCAGCACCACAGGGACCCTGGGACCCCAACTCAGCACCATGGGAACCCCAGGACCCTCAACTCGGCACCACTGGGACTCCAGG
>NW_010203204.1:0-236 GCF_000695765.1 Mesitornis unicolor
GCTCCTCCAGTGCTGTGGTATTGGTGAAGAAACCATCAGGCAACACCCGCAGCTGGTTGTGCTGCAGCAAGAGGCGCCGCAGCCCCCACGCTCTGCTGAGGAAGGTGGCCGGCAGCTCTTGCAGGCGGTTGTGGGACAGGTCCAGGTACTCCAGGCCCGGCTCAGCACGGGACGAGGGGCTGAGGGCCTCAATGCCGCTATGGCTGAGGCGGAGCCAGTTCTGGCGCTGGAAATGG
>NW_010203205.1:0-1974 GCF_000695765.1 Mesitornis unicolor
TTAAGGTCCCTTCCAGCCCAAATCATTCTGTCATGCTATGTGTTATGGTGAAGCAAATCATAGAGTTAAAACCTGGTAGTGACCTTTCAGAAGGGTTGTTAGAAAAACAACTTCATTGCTTTATATCTGAATGTAGGACCTGATCCGAATTGGCAATAGGCCTTTGATGAAGCTGAAAACACTTCATTTCTTAAAAAAAAAATTAAAGATAAAAAAATCTCCTAAACGAGCACATCTGATTCTCTGCAGTGCCCTTCCCTTCTCAGCCCATGAAAGTGCTGTTAAAACCCAGCTGTAATGGATCCCACAGAGTGAATTGGAGCTGCTCTCCAATTACTTGCCTATTTGTGCAACACAAACCATATTTTAGTCTCTTCCTAATGAAGGATGCTTCCCGCTGTGTCTGGAGTGCTTTGTCTCCCAGGGGCATCCTATTCAGAAACCATTTGTGGTGAACAGGATTGTTGTCTGAGCTGTCTTGGCTATTCAGCATCACCCTACCACACCTCATTGCAATTTGTGATAACCACCCTTCTCCTGTAGCACAGGGACTGGCCATGGGGCATCTGGTACTCAAATCCCAGAATTGCTACAGGTGAACTAAGGGGGAATGAAAGTCTGGTCACAGTGGTGTGGTCTTGTGGAGGCATCTGGGACAATCAAAGAGGTAGGAAACTGGGGTACTTGACACTAAAAGACTTGACACCATTTTCAACTGCAGGATGTCTTTCTATTCCTTACAAAGTACCCAGTAATTAAGAAAAACAAAAACAAAACAAAAAAAACCGAGGAAGGTGCAGTAGATATCAGCCCTAGGAAGGGATGAGGGCACGATTTAAAGTTCAGAAATTTTTGTCTAATTAGAAGTGTTGACCCCAGTGATCTAAGTTTACTTCCTGTCTTGGATTCAGCTTTCCTTACTTACTATTGATCCTGGAGTTAACCTCTATGGTAGCCTTAATTGAATTCATAGGAGACACTTCATTTTCAGTAGTTGGCATGTTTTTGCCATTTTGTGAAGCTCAGCACTCCAAAGGATGGGGTTTTTCTTTCAGACTTGTGTCTGATGGGTAACTGGGAAAGGGAGCCAGACATAAAGATGAAAACTGCTCAGAAAAGGAAATTGTGTGGCTTCTGCTTGAAGTTTGCATATCTGGATAAGTCTGAAGTGCGCATCAAGCAGGGAGAAGAGATGAACAGGGGCATAGTTGGTGTTAGTCCTGCCAGGGTTGTGCCAGATGGGAGCAGAGGTGAAGGCTTACCACTGCAGATGGCTGGAGGTTTAAGGTTGACCGTAGCTGTTGCTCGAGACAACAAGTCTCCAAGTCCCCAGAAGACCTGACAATAGCACAGGGAGGGGAACTGCAGCTCTGGAGGTCTTCATGCACTAACTTCTTGCTCAGTTGACCCTTGCACATTGCAAATGGTCCACCCCTCCTTCCATCTGCCTTGCTGTGGCACTTGTAAGCCTGTGTTTTGCACAGCAACACGATGCTCCATGCTTGCTTTCTTTGCTTGAAAGAGTCTAGTGCAGCAAAGCCACAAAGATGCTGGAGGGAGTGGAGCAGCTCCTAATGAGGAGTGGCTGAGGGAGCTGGGACTCTTGAGCTTGGAGCAGAGGAGACTGAGGGGTGCCCTCATTCATGGGGATCCATTTGGAAAGGGCAGTGTCAGGAGGAAGGAGCCAGGCTCTGCTCTGGGATGGCCAATGGCAGGACAAGGGGCAATGGTCCCAAGCTGGAGCACAGGAGGTTCAAGCTGAAGATGAGGCCAAAGTTTGTGAGTGTGAGGGTTATGGAGCATGGCCCAGGCTGCCCAGAGAGGTTGTGGAGTCTCCTTGTGTGGAGACCCCCAAAGCCCTGGCCGTGTTCCTGTGTGACTGCTCTGGTGATCCTGCTGTGGCAGGGGTTGCACTGGGGGAGCTTTCCAGGTCCCTTCCAACTTCTAACATTCTGTGATTCTGTGTGATTCTCG
>NW_010203205.1:2005-2435 GCF_000695765.1 Mesitornis unicolor
AACCCTCAGCAGAAACAGTGGTCTGCTACAGAGTCCCAAAACAGGAGAGAAGCCGTACCATTACTCCACATCCAAGAAATGTGTCCTCTCATGAGGGTCTGCTCTGAAGAGACACAGGTTTGTGGGTGTATTCCCTGTCTACAGCTGTGGAGAGCAACCCTTTGAGGGTCACGTAACTTGGTTCCCTGTCTCATGACCAGCCCCAGGATCTGATGGTCTTTAGCAGATTGTTTTGCTTTACAGTTAACAGTTAATCAGCAATACTAATAAATATCATGCCCTCAGAGAATCCAGAATGATATAAAGTAAAAAAGAATGCAAGTTGCAGTTCTGAAGGTGAGGGAACGAGAAGCCACCTTCAGCTCCATGGCTTGAAAGTGATGGCACTGATTTTCTACAGCACACATGGAGATCCTTGCTGCTTTTGGCT
>NW_010203205.1:2466-5697 GCF_000695765.1 Mesitornis unicolor
TATTCTCTTTGCTCTAGTGATCTCAAAGCACTTGATGCATCATCCTTGCTTAACAGAATTAATATTCCCAGTGCAGAACAAAGTAGCTGAGATGGCCAATTAAAAAAAAAAATTCCTAAAATCATGGCACAGATAAATAGCTCCCTGGGAAACAAAGTGGATTGTAGGACTCTAACTGCTGCATGATTTATGAAGAAACCTTCACAGGGATGGAACATGAAGTAAACATTTTGATGTTTAAATGTTATCCAGGCTAAGTCATGAAGGAATGATGAACTAACTGATTTAGTTAGAGATAGACAGAAAGATAAGGGATGTGCTGACATATCCTACAACAGTTGTGTGGAGGAGGGATCTAAAGCAGGAGACAAGGCTGGGCCATATTCACAACACCCTGGGCATCTCTTCTGCTTTATCACCTACCATGATTAGCTCCTCTAGCTGTGGAGGCACAAGGTCTGCTTCCAGTGAAGACTATGCCAAAGACTTAGCACCCAAACCCTGCTAGGTGACATGTCCCCAGGTGTGGGGGACAGACATGACTGCTCCATCCCAGTGTGTCTCAGGCTGCACTGAAGAAAGGATCTCTGCGTTGTATGATGGGATCACCTTTGCAGCTTCTCCAAATGCCCAGCAAGGGCTGGAAGGAGGCAGAAACCAGTCTGTAAGGAGCTGGATCTGAACTGACATTGGACACCCAGGGCTGTAAAACATCAACTAAACCCGTTAAACCGTTCCCAGAGAAGTTGTGGTTTTAGGTCAGAACAGTTTGACATTGGATCTTCTAACTAAGGAGAAGAGATACATTCATGATTGCTTTGCTTCTTGTTCATTTCAAGCAGGCAGCAACTGTCAGTGGTGATGGGGGGTGGGAAGCAGAGTTATCATCCCCAGTGGAAAAGGAGGCAGCTGCTGGAGACAGGACTTCTATTCACTTCATTGAGCAGCAGAGAAGAAAAATTGCAAAAGATGCTGCTTTTTAAGGCCCTTTTTTTGTTTGTTTTGTTTTGTTAATACCCCTTCTAATTAGACTTGACTGGTGTTGCTGCTTTGCCTGCAGCATGGCTGGGCTTGGAAAAACTAACAATGTTTATTCCTAATTGCATTTGATTACACATGTCTAGAGGCCACAGATGGTTTGGGAGGACTGGGCTTTAAATAAATGCCCATGTGCACTCTTGCCCTTCCCCTCCTTCCAAGTAGCAAGGAGGAGATGGACAATCTGACAATGAATATCCATGCAAGCAAGATTTATTTAGTGAGGCCATCAATATCCTCTGCCATGGTGGGGGAAACCCTGGGAGGGTCCAGATGCAACATTGAAAATACAGTTGTGATAACTGATTTGTGGCTTCATAGGTTAAGGGCCAATATAATGCGATTATGTATTAGGATAAAAATACTGATCATGCTGACTGAATTGAAGTCTGATAGCTGATAAATCTAGTAGTGTTAAGTTATGGTGTAGACATAACTGTTGCCCTGATTGTGGGGCTTGCTTGTGCCCCTGGACTGGCCAAAGACAGCTCTTATGGTCTCAGAGCTCCAGCTTCTCTTGTTGCCAATGGGAACGTGATTTTTTTAATACCTGGACATATTCATGGTCCTGCGAACAACAACTTCAGATTAAACCCTGTTGCCTCTCTTCATCTGCAAATCATAGCAGTCACACAATAGCTTCTTTAACATAGCTGTAGCATTTAAGATAGTTGTTTATTAACAGAGGCAATAGATTTCGTTATAGATGCAATCTCTCTGCAAATAATGAAAATAATAATGAAAATAAAGTTTTTTCCTTTAACGTTTATGTGAGTTTGGGTCTGGGAAGGTCCAGTGGCTTTGTACCACGTGTAGTCTCTGTCTCTCTCTCTTGAGCGTCTCTCCGCAGGCAGACCATGACAAGGAATTTTCCAGAAATGAGCTTTTGTGATTTTTCTATCATATTTTAAATCCAGCTGACCCAAAATACTAATATCTTCCTTAAAGATGACCTTCTTAAAGCTAACACTTATCTCTCAGTGCACCATGTGTGTTGCATGTGTTAAGTCCTTCTGAACTGTTATTTGTACTTTTTATTGTCAGCTATTGAGTTAAATCTATGCCTCCACATGGGAAATGAACCTCAGGAGACTACTATAACTACTCAGTAATTTTACCTACCTTCATCTGAACTGCAATCACACAAGAGTATTTTTAGGTTATTGTATGCAGGATCCATCCATCACATTCATTTGGAGGCTACAAATGAGGGTTACGGTCCCTTGAGCCCAACAATATACAGCTAAGTGTAGCATAAACTGAACTCCACTTAACACCCTGCGTATCAAATATATCATTTGTCTACATGGCAATTTGAAATTGGAAGGACTTGGAAAACATCTGAAAGCCTTTAATTAACCTCCCACATTTTTTTTACATGGCCTTCAATTTATCTTGCAATGATCTTCTTATCCAAGTCCATTAGGGTCTGCCTTTGTTTCACTGAAGCAATTCATAACTATTATAAAAGATTAGGGTGCTTTTGGTTTGTCTGGAATTTCCCCACCCCCAACTCTCAAGTTTATATTGCAGTGTTTCCAGGAAATCCAAGCTGTAATGACAGAAAATCAGAAGTATCATTCTTTTTCTTGCTTATTTGGTTAACAAAAAGGGAAACTTTTTCTGGTCTGATAAAGCCTCTGAAGAGTGCTTCACATGACTTCCTAGGACAGACTTTCACCTCCTGACTAGGAAGCTCCAAACTTCAATCCAGAAACCAAGAGCTTAAAGATCTGACAGATGCAGAATTTGACTCAGTAAGGGGATAATTGACTAAACTACATGCTGCATCCCAAAGATGTGATGGGACACTTCCTATCTCAGTGTCCAACTTTGCACCCAGTCCAGGTCTCTCTTAAGAGAGCTGACCTGATACAAGTTATCCTGTTTTCTCCATGAGGAATATGTTACACCCAGATTCAGAGCATCCTCTGATAACTCATGGAGCTGATGGGCCTAAATTCCACCCAAAGGATGTGGATCTCTGCTATAAAAGAGTAGTTAGTGTCAAGATCCAGTTTTCAGACTGCTTTTCTCTGTTTCTGTCTACCCTGATTCTCTGCTTCAGAGATCTGCAGGCAGGCAGAAAGGTTTATAACAAAGGAGAAAACCCAGGTGAATCTAATGGGGGCTGAGAAAAGCCTTGGTGTATTGGGTTTTCTACAAGGGGGTTTTTGGTTGTGCCTTTGGTAA
>NW_010203206.1:0-252 GCF_000695765.1 Mesitornis unicolor
GCTGGGGAGCTTATGGGGCGTGTAGCGACCCTGGAGGTGCAAGCAGGGAGGAGAAAAAAGTTTAGGATCCCCCAAGCCCCTCATGTTTCTAGTACACAGTTAAATTACTTCGTGGAGTCTGTTTTTTACCGTGTTCAGCGTGTAACCCATCGGAGAAAAACAAATAAATAGTGAAGGAAAAGAACTGTAAGGAGGGAAGGACTGTTCTGTTGTGGCTTTGGGGTTTTTTGTTTAAAGGAACCGAAAAGTTAA
>NW_010203206.1:283-26718 GCF_000695765.1 Mesitornis unicolor
TGAAGGTAACCGAAAAGTTATCAAAGATGTTGTTCACCCTTGTCTATACTGGCTACATCTCCGGCTCCTGATTAACGTTTTAGCTGCCTCTGTGGTGCAAACGAGAGCATTTCTAATACAAAAGTGGGAACTTACTTTATGTGGTCTTCATTTAAAACGCTTTGCTCGCAAGTTTTGCTTCTGATGATCCCGAGTCTCGTTTCACAGATCTAAAAGAGGCTGCGGCTTCTTCAAAATGTACTGAAAATGTCTTAAGTTTCATTGGGATGTAGTTTCTTGCTGTGATCGTTTGAAACCTGAGTTTAATCTGAAACTGGAAAATGGCGGTCTGCTGTCCCCACTTCTGCTCTAGGGGTCAACGCAGGGGATTTTGCTGGAATTTTCCAGTAACTTCAGTGTTGAAGTAGTTTCCTCCTAGTATGAAATCGGACAGCACAAGAAACTGCTTCAGGGGAAGAGCCTGTCTGAGGACAGAGTAGTACAAGGGTTTTACTGGGGGATGCTTGCTTAATTCAGCCTAGTGAAATGTGGTGATGCCTTTGCCTTCAGTTGGTAAGGATGATTTTGAATCTGCTCTAATGCTCATCTACCGCTGAAATAGTTTTCTAGAAAGCTCTGGAAGAGCTTTTGTTGCTGCTTAAAGTTGGTAGTGTCAGAGGACAGAAAGTACAAATTTTGTGGAGAAAGAAGAACCTTAAAATGACATTTGGGGAGGGCTTGGAGTGTGCTTGAGGGACAAGGAAGCTTAAAAAAACCCCAAACAAACAGCAACTTTATTGCAGTTGGGCTGCTTACAGCGTTTTGTGGTATCTTAAATTATCTTCCTGCTAGTGGTCTTCCTAAAGAACACGTATAATACTGAATGCCAGAATGAAGTACACTAAAAAAAGCTGTGTTTCTGCATTTGTTTTGGAATATAACTTTAG
This sequence comes from Mesitornis unicolor, assembly GCF_000695765.1. Taxonomy (NCBI): domain Eukaryota; kingdom Metazoa; phylum Chordata; class Aves; order Mesitornithiformes; family Mesitornithidae; genus Mesitornis; species Mesitornis unicolor. The sequence goes on from NW_010203206.1 coordinate 1,210, forward strand.
ACTTGTGGTATGGGCTAAAAAGCTGCTAGTTCTTGTGTTCTCAGTACCACAAAACTTCTTGTTGAAGTGTGTGAAATGAAGCAATGGAGGGCTGTTGGTCATAGCATAGGGTATCCAGCTTCTGAAGTTGGTGAGGAGTAGCTGGGACAGTAACTCTTAAGGTATTTTGTAGATTTTTAAAGCTTAAATTGTGGAAGGAAAAAAGATACTCTAGCCTTCCTTAAACTTTTCTTACTTTAGAAGTTACTTCTAAAAAAGCTTGTTAATTTATTTTACGTAAATAATACCTTATTTTCAACAGTGTGCTTCAAAAAGAGTACGTCTCAAGATTTGGTTTTGGGTGTCCTTGTGTCCTGTAGACCTAGAAATCGTTTTAAAACAAGCGAGCATTTTCAAGCCTTCAGCTCCTGTTGAGAAAGGCTTTTATTCTGCAAATTAATGATCTGCTACTGTTCTTGATTAGTGATTTTGGTGGTTCCTTAAATGTGAGTGTGCCTGATTGGTATTTGCAAGTGTTTATTATTCACTGAAGGGGAAATATTTGGGAGAAACTGACTGTTGGGAACAGTTTATATTGTAAATCTGTCTCACTTTTGCTAAAACTACGGGTGAGGTGTACAATTTTTTTGAGAAGGGGTGGCTGCAAACCCGTGAGAGTTATTGCTTGTTTAATTCTAAGAATGCTATTTACAGCCTCGTAAAAGGAACGATAATAGAAAGGCAGCCTTCCAAGAGAGTACTTAGGTGATGCACTAAGTACTTTGTTTGGCTGTCTTAATACTGTAAAAACAAACCTAAATTGCAAGGCTGGGACGGCAGCTTGGAATCTTAATATTGGTAGTTACAAACTCTGGTTCTGCTCAGTACATAAGTGGAAAAAGCTGGTGACAGAGCAGGATACTCCCTCAGACCAATGTCGTGCAGGTAAGTTTGAGCACAGGCAGATCTCATCAGTAAGCTGCTAGAAGAGAAGTTCTCTCGGATGGAGAGTTTTCCTTCCCCAGAACATAATCTCCTCACCCTGTTAAAGTTACAAGGAGTTTGACTCTGATGCTGTTCCAGAGGCTCTCCTGGGCCAAGGCAGCTGACTCCCTTCTGTTCTACCTCCTTGCCTAGCACATGATACTCCTGTCCTCCCAACATTGTTACCTTTGCTTGTTACCTTTGGTTCTGTTCTTGTCTGGTCCTTCCACCCCTCTTCCTAGGAAGTGCACTGTCCTTTCCCCATAATCTTCCCTCCTCCTACCCCCATTTTGAGGCTCCCTCAAGTTGAGGAAGGAAACAGCATTGTGGGTGGTTCCTTACTGGGTGTTCCAAGTCGCAAAACAAGACTACAGACATATTTGCAAGACAAGATCAATGTTGTTGCTCATCCTTTCAGTGCAGATGTCACCTCTTTACTAGGATGTCTGGAGCAGTCTCTCTTTTAGTTGAGTTGGTTCTGGTCTCAGCTGAGCTGTTGACTAGTGTAAAACAGCAGTAATGTGAGTTACAAGCTGAGTACCTGCAGTCACTTGACAACCAAACAGACAACATTGACTGTTACTGTAGTGGCAAACATTAATAAAAGTGCAACTCTGAACACTGCTTTCAGGGTGGATAGTGCCTGTGAATACTACAATGTTGCACGAAAGGAAAATAAGTAAATTATTCTGGAAAAACAACAGTCTTTCTTTGTTGTGGAGTTTTTGGTGAAACCCAGTCTGGTTGCTTACCACTTGGAACCTCACTGTCTGAGGTAAAATGCTATCAGGGCAGCAAGGAAAATGCTTATTCTCAGTCAGATGCTTGAAAGCATTCTACAAATGTAGCAAGGCAACTCTGATAATTTTCTTATGTGTAACCATGTTTGTATAGATAGATTTATCAACATTATGATATTAACTAGATGTTCTTGTTGTTACAAAAGCCATTAGAAGAAGAGTTTAAACTTAAGAAAGGTTTTATCTTAGTCTTATCCATAACTAAATCAAATATTCTAACTTATACATTGAAGTGTGCTTGATTATCTCATCTCTCAAACTAGAAGAGCACCTCTTATTTTTGTATTCATTGAGTTCTCAGTAATAGGCATCAAATCAAACCAGATGCTTAGAAAATGTCAAAACAGCTGTAGGATACTTGGCTTGTATAGATAAACCACCTAGAGTCAAATGAGTTTGCTGTTGCAGACAGTGGAAAAGGCCACAAGTCTCAAGTTTAATAATGTGGGATTTCTTTTATGCCGACTCAGCTGCTACATGCTTTAGTATCACTTGATGATAACAGTGGTGGATGGTCAAAACACTTCAATTGCAGACTTCTAACACTTCCTAGGGAAAGTGCAGAGTTTCCAAATTCAGTCAACTTAATGATCTGTGACCCCCTATTTCTCATTGCTTTACAGATTTCCATTGTAGCAGTGGTTCATAGACTGCAACGCAAAACCCTGTAGAGCTGTGGCTCCCCCTCACTGCAAGAAAGGCTTTTAAAGTTCTTTCTCCTCTTGCTCTTAGCCACACCATTACTTCCTTTTGCTTGCATCAGTTCTGGCTTTGGTCAGATTCTTCATTGATCAGATTAATTCACAAACTCAGAAGTTTCTTGAGTTGAAATGACATATTGGTGCATGTGGACAAGACTGGCTAAAATTAGATTGCTGTATTGAATTCTGGTGTGGCACATATTCCTGAATTTATTGTCTTTTTAGACTACAGAAAACTGCACTTAATGTCATACAGACTAGAAGATACAACTTTTAAAGGCTTGTATTTGAATAGGGGAAGGCATTCAAACAAGTCAGCTGAACTGAAAGCTACTTACCTGGTAGCTTGGCTAAATTTACTGATTGAATTTATACCTAAGCTGCTCTAATGTAGGGGAAAACTCTGGTTTCAGAATAGGGAGCAAACTATCTTATTTCATGGCTGCTCAAAGAAGGAGATCTCCTCCTCCTCTGTTCTCACCAACCATGGCTGTGTGCACCCAGGAGATGCTTCTGTGAGCCAATTTAATTTATTTAACATAGTAGAAAACATTTTTCCCTTCCTCCTTCTTCTAGCATTGGTATAAGCTTATTTGGATTGCAGAAGAATCTGTCCCGAGCTGAACTGACGTGAGGGAAAAGGAGGAATAGTGTGGCAAGGAAGGAAGCATAGGTTAGATAGGGTTCTTTTCATGCAGTGGCTTGCCATCACTGCCAGACACCGGGCTTCGCTCCACGGTACTCTTAACGCTGTCCACCCATGTGTCTCACCAAAACATTTTGCTAACATTTATGTCTGTGTGTTCCCACTTCAATCTTGGGCTATTTATAAGAAGCTGCAGTATGTGGTACACATGTGATGCGGGCTCTTGCTTTTTCTTTTTCTACAAGGTCAGGGTTTTTACCTCCTAAGGAAATTATTAGAACTTCTAGGAGTGCATCCCGGAGGTGCTGGTCTTAGTATGCAATACTTTATTGTGTTGCTGCTGTTGTGGCTGCTTCAGCTTTAGAGGAGAATGTGCACATGAGCTAGAGAAATTCATACTTCCAGTAGATGTAAGAAACTGTGCATATAGTTCTTTGTACTGATGCACCCTTCATTTATTGTACTTTGTCTTTTTTCTTCTGGTACCAAATGCACATGCAGGTACCCAATCTGAAGACAGTACTGAAACTTGTTGTCCTTTTCATTTTTTACTGGCAAAGAAAGCAGGGCAGTGAATTATTTTGCTCACATGTGATCTATGTAATGTGGACATAATATCATTTGTAATGATGAAAGGTTTTAGTTTCTAATTTCATGCCTTTTGGGTATTTTTGCTTGCAAGTAATGTTCAGATATCTTGTGCTTAACAGGTCACCTCTTAGATTACTCTGCCTTACTTTCCCTTTAGCTGCCCCTTTCCTAGCATACTTTTAGCTCCTGGCTCTTCCCTACAGGTAAAAGTATTTTATTTAACTGCTTCTCTTTTGTAAGAGAATGAAAACTTTGCTGGGTTTCAAACAACTTCAGTACCATACTGGACAGAATCAAACCCTCCCATCCTTTCCCCTGCTTTGCTGTGACTGGTATTCAAATAACCTCAAAATTTTAGGGTAAATACATACAGCAAAATTTTCTTGCTTTTTAATTTTTATTTTGCTGAAGGTTTTTTGTTTGTGGGTTTGTTTGTTTGTTTTCCTGGTGATAAACTGATATCATTACACTCCTGGTGTAATTAAACATGACTTCAAATGATTTCCAGTGAGTAAAAATTGGAAGAGACAGAAATGCCTTCTCTGTTCAGGCAGCTTTCATGGACCGTTTTTACTTTGAGAGCATCTTTGAAAAGCTACGTTTCAGTACAGTAGAAGCTTGCAGGCTGCAGTGTACACCTCTGAGGTTATAATAACTTTCTTGAGAAAATAGGACTGGAGATATGTGTACAATAAATAGACGTGAAACAAGGCTACTGTATACTGAGAACTTAGTTTTCTTTAGCTTCAGCTTTGCTAAAACTGATGTCCTGAAGTGCATCTCAGCCTGTAGAGAGGGTCTGATTGAATTCTGCTTTGCTTTAGTGATGAAATCTTGCATCATATGTGTAGGAGTTTCTCCTTTCAGCTAAACCTTCAGAGCATGTAAACATGCTTGCTAGACCATGCTTCCTTGGAGGAAAACTCGCCAGTTCCTCTCTTTTAAAGTTAAGAAGGCCTCATTCCTCTTTCAATACTGTCTTGACCCTCTCTTTTCCTAGTTCTCCTTCCATACTCCCTCCCTTCCTGCAAAGTTGTTGGTGTCTTTCCATCAGACAGAAGAATCATGATGTGTTGAGAGCGTGGATCTTGAGTGGTATGAACAGTGCACCGAGTGCAAGGCTAAAGTTACCACAGATAAGATTTCACAGAAGGGGTTTATTGTCTTTAGCTGTAATCCACTTTCAGTAGAGCAGTTACGAAATATAATCTTGGATCATAATTATGTAGCACATAATTTTTACTAATGCTTTTACTCTATCATTCGAAGTCTTAATTAAAATGTAGAAATACTGGATGGGAATGGGACTACTGCTTGGCAATGCAAGCATTGGTTAATGTAATGAATGGGTATTCCTGATCCTAAAATACATTGGGCATATGTTCTTCTTTTAGCTGTTCTCACCATGGGCTCAGCTGCAGCTTCTTCCAGGAGTTGTTTTGTAATTTCCCTGGCTGTGCTTGTTGAAACGGCTGTATGAGTGGGATGGACTTGGTTTTCTTACTATCAAATTGTGCTTGTGCATCCCAATCAATTCTGAAAGTCACAGGAATAGGACAAAAACATGTTAAATAATCGGAGGAATACTATCTGCTAACTGTTTTCTTAACTTGAGTTCAGAAGTTTCTTTACTATGCAATATCACTTTAAACAACTTTATCTCTTCCTCTTTCTCCCATCTTAAAGAAGAGAAATAGTACGTGGCTAATACAGGAGTAGTACTTCTTTCCTAAAGTTCATTGGACTCTGAGCTACTTCTTTCTTCATCTTTTTTATCAGCTCTCAACAAAATAACAAAATATTCAACCGAGTCCATAGCTAATAATGTTGTTTAGGAACTAAAAATGCTGACCAGCTTTGAGTGCTCTAAAACTTCATATCCACAGATAACGCTCACAAATACATGTTCTGTGTTGTCCTGCTGGTGCTACCTTTTGGATATGTGTGCAATGCTGACGTTTCCTTACAAGAATTAATTCGCAGTTACGTGTTCAGCTAAAAGAAACAAGAGCTCTAATCTTGATATTTCACTTGAGTGAATAACATGCATTTCTAAAATCTCACACGGTGAGCTTGTTGGATAGGATGATGTCTGGTCAGCAGTTTTCCTGCATATGTAGATGAAATAATTCTGAAGTGACTAAGACTTGAAATGGACACATTAAATGAGAAGCTTATTGATTTATGTTTCTGCATAGTTTGTGCTATGCCTCTGCACTGGAGAAAATGGCTTACCTTCCAGCCGTAGGTAGGCAACTTGAGGAAATTTTTAAGCTTGACTTACTAGCAATAGGTGAAAGTCACTTTTGAGAGTTGAATATTTAAAATTTTGGGAATCATGAGATGTGGCTTCAATGGTATAGTGGAAGTGGTCTCCACTGAACAAAGGACTGTGAAATATCTTAAACTCGCTTCTGAAATGAACAGATTAATCCAATCAAAGGCTGCTGTGCTCCTGTTGTTACCTCAGGAGTTATGTCTTATTCCTATTGGTTATCATGGTATGCTCTTCACTAAGATCACACAAGTATTTATCAAGGGTCCTCTCGGTACCAGTACTTTCCAGGACTGTCAAAACAGTGACTGCCTGACCCTGGATCTCAGTGCTGTGGCAGGACGAGGGTCCTTTAGTGACCTAAAGGTGATACCTAAACTTGGGTTGCATCATTTTCCCTTTAATGTTGATTTCCATGCATAACCAAAATATTTAAAGGTATTTTTGTCAAGTTTGCTAAACCTTATCTTTTCTAGTTGTTTGCTTGTATTACATGCTCATCCCATACATTTTGTGGATAGCCAATGCTATACACTACCATCTACTTTAAATATTGTCTTTCCCTTGTTAAGGTATTGTAGATGTACAGAACTACCAAATGCTGTGTCTGAGTGGATTAAAAGGATAGCAGGGACCTGTGATTCAGAAATCAAACTTAAAGGGGGTTATTGCATGGCAGTGTTGGAGCTTGTCGCTGTATCTTCCTTTCGTCCCATGTTGTCTTAGGTTTTGTGGGTTCTGTTTGCATATTTAGGTACTCGCTGTCCAGGCATATGCTAGAAGACTAATTTTATACAGCCTTTTGTTCAGCTGCTCTTGGTTAACAAAAGGCAAAGTATTTAGTGGGAAATGTCAGCTATCAAACTTCAAATCCTCCCCTTTTCCCTCCCCCTTCACTTCAGTGGTTCCTATTACTCACACCATTCACACTGTCAGGCGGTTAAGTGTACAACATAAAAATCTCTAGCCTTAAATCTTTGGTGCAAGCAAAGCTTGAAAGCTGTCTGCATTATGGATGCCCTTAAGCTTTGTAATCCAACCTAGTGCTGCATCAAGGGACTAGAGAACACTGCTGTCTTGTGTGTGGGTTGGTAGTGCAGTCTACAGATCTCCAGTGAACTTGTACTGGTCTTTGTCCGTACTGGTCCCAGTCTCCTGACCAGGTTACTATTCCTAATATTCTGTAACCTTGAGTAATGCTATGCCAGGTGACAGAGGGTGTAAGAGGTAAAGGTCAAGTAGCTTCTAGGTGCTTCCTGTTCCTCTTTCTGAGGTTTAGAAGTCAACTATATAGTTTTAAAGTTGTTTTAGTAAGTTCATGCATATGTGAGGCAGAGTGATGTTACTTTGAGGAAAAACATCTTGGAGAATGGGAAGAATCATCATACCTTCAAGCCTTCTTTTTTCCTTGAGAAGTTATGCTGGTAAAGGGTTAAATTTCACCCCCCTGCAGCACACCCCGCCTCCACTGCTATATATGGTGTGCCCAAAGGCACTGGAGATTTAATACATTGAAGTTGGAGCATGAAGGGGGTCTGCAGGCTGCTAGACAAAGTCACTCAAATTTCAAGAATACTTGATCCATACAAGGATGTTACTTGAGAAAGGCATGGCTTCTCTGGAAGAAACTAGTTGCCAAATAAGCCGGCTGAGTGTGTCCTAAACACAGCCTTTGTGGCTAGATGAGCAAATTGGAAACCAGATTTTCTTTATTTGGTGACTGATAAGTAAGGCAGTAACTGATGAAGTGAGCCAGCCAAAGTTGTGAGAACCATCTCCCTTCAGAAAACAATGGTTACTTGTAAGGGAAAATGAAAATTGCAATTCTCCCACTGAAGTGCTTGCAAGTTACAGAAACTATTGTGCAGATAACTAAATTCTCTATTATATTGTATTGAATTAACTGAACACTACACTGAACAAATGGTAAATTTCACTTTCCCCCCATCTAGTTACTGTAGAAGCAGCTGTAATGTTGCATTGGTTACCCAACACAATGCATATTGTGTCAACTACTGTTAGAGGCTTTTAAATAGATGGGCAAATATTTGGAGATGAGAGAAGGGACAGTTTATGGAAAAAAATTAAACAACAACAACAAAAAATATTAGAAGTGGAAATGTCAGGCAGTGGTCTGGAGTGGATTCTACCCTGAAAGAAATAACCAAGCTAACAAAAACAACAACAAAAAGGGAATTAGGATGAAATGCAAAAGAATTTCTGGAACACTGAGATCCCAATCTTCCCAGGCCTGCTCTTGTACTTTAGAAAATGGTAATTGGGGAAGATGTAACACTTCCTGCTTCTTCCCCTCTGATACTTAATACAATTATATTAAGTAGAAGTAATACCCCTCCTCACTAATATCATAGAGGCATTGAGAAGATTAAAATTAGGAATTAGATTAGGATTATAAACGATGACTGTTGAGTGTCCAGGGTAACAGCTTGTCCTTTCTTAGAGTGAAGGTGTTGTCTGCTTTCTCCATTCTAGACAAGGTGTATTTTAACTGACACTACTGTTTCATGGTAACTCTTGCTCTCTTCTAGCACTGCTTATTTTCTCAAGGACTCTGAGCCTCTTACCAGAGCAGAGAAAACTGACATATGACCCTTGAGCTTTCTGTGCTGCAGCATGGCTGCCTTACCTGGGTGGTGGGGTGGTGGATGTGGAGGTTAGTGGGGAGTCTTGAGCAGGCTGGTTGAGTGGAAGCAAGCCTGGAGTGTTTTGAGCTGATTTCCTTTGCATAGGTGAGATGCTGTTGCAGGGCTGTCTGCTCCAAACCTTGGCCTCCTAACCTCACTATGGAGAGAGGTGCTCTTTGCAGTGATTGTGTATAAATGCATACAAGCTTGATATACTTGATGGGGTAAGTTTTAGACAATTGTGACTTGTCAAAACAAACATTATTTTATCTTTGTTATTATCTTTCTGGCAGAGGTGATGTTAATCCCACCTTTGCACCTTGCCAAAAGTAGTTCAGGAAGCACCTCTGAATCCGAACTTACTCTAAACAGTAGCAGGCATGTCAAGCTAGCCTAACTTCTTTGTCTCTGTACCAAAGACAAGTGGAAAACCTCTCGGGCAATATTCATGTGAGCTTTAAAGGGGAGGGAGGGGGGTGTTTCCATTCAGAGTGGCTTACTTCCAGAATATTTTCAGGAAGCCAGTTGTAGGCTTTGATTGCATGTGATGCTCATAGTTACAATTAAAATTTATTTGATCCAAGAACTTGAGATCTTTATAATCCCAAGAACCATTGGAGAGATTGTTAGAAATTCTGAAGTGCTGTAATTAAAATTAACATCGTGTATACATTTGTTTCCCCTTGCATGAGCCTTTGGCATTTACTGGATATAGGTAAGATCAGCATGTCCCTGTTAAGACTGGAATAGTTGGGTTCTTTGGCTGGCCACTTGAGTTTGTAGTGGCATACTATACACTCAGGCTTGGATTAGATCCAAAGGCTCTTTCACCTGGACGCTTCCTTGTCAGTTCTTTCATTACTTTTCCTATGCTTCCGAGTCAGTGAAGTGAGTTCAAGTAGCATGTGCTTACTGATGGCATTTACTAGTGTTCCTGTCTTGGTCTCTTGGCAACAATGCCGAAAAACCTTTCTACATTGAGAGTAGAAATGGGAGAATCTTAATTTAAAAGTGCATATGTTAACATTAAGCTTACTTTTACAAACTGGTGCAAAAAGATAATCTCCTTGAACCATTTTTTCCATCAATAGCTTTATTTTCATATCTCAGTCCTTAGACGCTGCCACAGCAATTGAATTATATCTACAGAAAGAACAGTAATTTTTATAGTTGATGTACAAGTCAGTTAAGGTGTTAAACTACTCATTAGCTTTATTTTCATTGGTTTCCAATTGGCTCATCTAGCCACAAAAAACTTGATGTGGAAGAGTTACTCAGTTGGCTCATTTGGCAACCAGTTTCTTGCAGAGAAGTCATGCCTTTCTCAAGTAACAATCTTGTAAATACAATTCAGGGCTAGCATTTTCATTCTGTATATGATGTCACTTTTGAAACCTATTCTTAATGCCAGCCTATGCCATTCAGCAAAGAACAGGGCTGCTAAAGGAGCTCAAGCTGGTAAAACCCTTTAATGGCGTGGACTCCAAGCAGGACCCAGGCATGGAAAGCTGACATATGCAGGCAAAACAAGGTGACTTACACAAAACCTAGCTGGTTGCCTCACTAGCCTTGGAACAGGTATTCCTTATCATCTAAATCTGCACTTCTCTGCTTCCATCTCCTCTTTAAGTATTTTTTTTCTTTGCTCTAGTGCAAGTCACTGTCTAAACATTCAGCATGTGTTCATTCCTCTCAGCTGTTCAGTAATACGCTTCATCTCTTGCTGTTTATTTGTCTTCATTATATATTGTCAGCATACCTATATAAACATCATTTTTATATAGTATTTATGAGGGTTTGGCTAGCATAGTAAGACTGGCTTATTTTTTTCCTAAATGAAAGATAAATCTTGACAGTTAATCAATCTAGGAATAATGTATTGAACCAGTATCCTGTCAGAACTGCTGTTTTGTCTTAACCAATATTCAATACAGCAGTTTCAGGAAAAAATACAGAAAGCTGTGTGGTATATAGTTCTAGAGTAACTGGTCCACAAGCTGTCCTTCTGTTTTAATTTATATCTGAAATTATCATGGAGAAGCCTTGAAGATGTCCTGTCTTTAGTTATCTAGGAAACAGGAAAAAACCCCCATCGTTTCAACTGAAAAATGCCATATAATTGATAAAATTTAATACAATCTTGACTAGAGAAGACAAGTGTTTTCGTCAGTGTTTCTACTGCTTGAAGTTTAAATTAATTTTGATGCCATCCAAGGAAGAAACTCAAAAGGAAGCACTTCTCAAAGCTCTAGGGGATAGGTGGGAAAGAGGAAGTGTTGCATGTTAAAACAAACACCAAAATAAAAAATGAGACTAGTGATACCTTCCAGCTGAGATTACTATGTGCTATCCAAAGACGCTGTCAGCAGGTGTGAGACTTGGAAATCTTGTTTACTCTTCCAGGTATTCATCAGCATGTAAGGGAACAGTGTTACCTTCTTGCAGAATTCAAGTGTATTTGTATATGGCTTACCTTGGGATGGAAATCTGGAAAACTACTCATGATAATGAGTATATTCTCTTTATAACTCTGTTCTAGTTGTCTCATCTTGGGGAGCTGACAGAATTTGGTTTATTCTTTGCTTTGAGAACAGTTACCTCATTCTACATTGTGGCTTGTGCTTTTATTGCAAAGCTTGCTGGTATGACTTTTCCTAAGGTGAGTGTAAAGGAATAGTTGCCACTTGTATTAGTGGATTCTCATTTTGGAGATAGATTGGCAGTTTTCCATTTGACTCCTGTGGCAAAGGTACTTCGACAGGCAGCTGTATAATATAGCTGGAGAATGAGAGTATAATATAGGAGGGAAGTAGAGGGCAATAGTAAAGCAAGGTGAATACCACAGCTGTAAATCTAGTAACTTGGTTTGGATGCTCATATTCTGATGAAGTAGCATGTGTTTTTTGAACAGCGTGATATGAAAAGGTATAAAATGCTATACGTGTGATGTAAGAAAGGAAACTCCTCCTCTGAGACCCCTGACTGACCCAGGCAAACTGCTGCCAGTGGTTCACTAGGAGCAAATGGCTGTTGTTGAGGGATACTCTCCTAAATCAGTGAGAGTCAGAATATCATGGTGTGTGGGTTGTTTTTCCCTATTTCATGGATCTGTTTTGCTCCGAGCAGGGGAGACATTCCTGCCAAATAAGTACACCATGGCTCTTTTTTTCCCCCGCTACAACTAGGTAGAAATGTTTTCCGGATGAAAGATCTTTGTAAATCAAAGTTTAAACAAACAAAAAGAAGCAAAACCAGCCAAACAAATTCTCGAAATGCCCAGCTCTCGTGTGGTCAAAGAAGCCACTTCATGGAGCAAGCTGACTTGTTTCATGTTTGATCCCATATGGAGTTACGGAGGGAAACCATTCCTTGAGTGCTTTTGTTAAATAAAGCTGTTGCCATGAATTAAGCAACACTGCCCTGGAATGTTTCTGATCATGGTCTTGCAGAGCTTGTGACCTTTGCACTGAACATGTGAACTGAAACTTCATCTTCCAGTGTTCAGTAACCATGTTAAAAATTTAGAGGTGAGGCAGTCTTGGGATTTCCTTAGGCTAGCTTAAATGCCAGGTGAAATTTAAGTACTCATTTACACAGCTACTCTTCCTTTTTTGTAAATCTAAAGTCAAATAGAAAAAGCAAAAATCTTTTAAGTATTCTAAAACTGAGAATTCTTTGTCAAGTTAAACTGCATAGACAATCTCGTCATGATTTCATTTAGTGGTTTAGTAGTCTCAAATAAAATATTGCCACCTTCTTGTCTAGAAGCATCCAGTTACTATTAATCTGGATGTTTGTAGTTGTATAGTACTACTGCCACTTAAAGCAATTGCATCAGCCAAGAACTAGATGTAGTGCCTGAAGAGGCTATTCAGTTTAACCGGGCTGCAGCTGAAAGGGAGAGAGGAACAGTTTAAAATCTGAGCCTCTTGCAATTAATCACCATGTGATGCCACTGGACTTCCTACCCTCCTAGAATGCTATAAACAATTAGTATTTTTCTTGTTTACCAGGTGGAAACACTGCCATCTCTTGGCTACTCGTTGTCCTGACCTTTTTTTAAAAAATACTTTTTCTAGTTTCATGTGATGTTTTCTGATGCTGTTTCTGAATTATCAGGTGATTGTGTGGTGACAATAGTGATGTCTTAATACCATATAATGTAGACTTGAGATTTTTTGAGGTTAGCTGACCAGGCAATTTGGCAGCAGTGTTGGTATCTGAAAGTAGTGTCTGAGGATGCAGTCTTTATGCCCTAAATAGGGACAGACAAAATATTTCCCAGTTATCTTAGTTTTGACCAGATTACAATAAACAATGTTGATCAAATATTGAATTCTGTAGAGTTGGGAAAAGTGTTGTGTTAGGTTTTGATAATGTTTCTGATAGTAGTTTTAGTGAAGCTAGCTCGAGGAGTTGTTTAAAATATTGCAGCGCCTATATTGCGTGAGGTTATAATAGTTAACTTCTTAATTCCAGAAGACTTCTCAGTTGAAAGGGGAGTTATGCTTCCACCAAAATGCTTTTTCTTGCTGTAAGCAAGTCCTATAAACATCAAGTGTTGTCCCTGTGCCAAGAGTTTGTCTGGTTGCACAGTGAACCTAATCCCTGAGGATGCATGGAGAAGGGTGACTTCAGCCCAGTCAACTTGCCAAATACGACACTAGCTTTGAGAAGCACCCTTGATGCTGGCTCTTATTCTAACAAGCCAGTCCAGTGGGGTGCTGGAAAGCCTTCCTGCAGAGAACCTGTCCAAGCAAGGGCAAAGTCTGACTTGCCACCTTTCAGAGGAGCTTTCCCATAAAACAGCCCTGGTGCAAAGCAGTGGCACCCCTGTCCCAAAGGGCTGTAATACCAGTTAGTGCGATCCCCACCCCAAGCAGCAAGTTTTAGAGGAATGCAGAAACTTGAGACAGAGACAAGGTGCTTACAGAACATGAGAGAACTTCAGTGGTTGAGTGAGATTGTCAGGATGTTAACAACACCCTGACTTCTATATTAGCAAATGGAATTAATTTCTTGATGTGTAACTTAAGATCCGTGATGGGGACAGAGGATCTGGGTTTCCAGCATCTGTTCAGAAGTTGCAGCTCAAAAACCCTTTCCCAAAGGCACTTTTCTTCTTACACCCCCTACCCCAGTCCCTTCAAGTGTAGGGGGTGGTGGTCATGGTGGAGAAGAGGCTTTGCTCTGTTGTATCCCTATTGTATGCAGTGCTCAAAGATAAAGCAGGTGTAAATCTAATTTCCTGTGAATGAACTTTCAAGCTTAACTTCTGGGATGGTGGTTTGGAGTCTCATGTGGAAGCTGTTCAGCTTTATAGAGCAGAACCCGAGTGACTGGCCTGAGAGAGGGGGCAAGGAAAGCCTGGCTTCCTCATCAGGAGGAAAGGAGGGGAGGAGGAGTGGTCTGGGGTGCCAGTCCGTGTTCCAGTGGCTCTTATTTCATATCACTAAATTCTTTATCCCGAGTTAAAACAACAACAACAAATTACCTGGACTCTAGTATAATTGCAGTACAAACTAGAAAATAAGCTAGAGTTGCTTAAAGACATACTGTAGCCATAGCTAATAACGTTTTCCTGTGCAAGCTATATGCTTACTTTTTGCAGATTTTTTTAAAAATGAGGAAATGGAGAAGGGTAAAAGAAAAAAGGTAAAAGATACTACACAAGATTTACTAAGCCTTTTCTTGCAGTTTTTGTAAGCATCGTTAGTTGGCTAGCTTTGTGAATCACGAGGTTTAGAAGAGTGCTGAAATTTCATTGTTGGATTTAAATGACAAGTAATATCACAGTCCCAGAGGTTCCTAAAATTTTTGTTCAGCAGCAAAAAACCTCCCTATGTTGCGTTTAATTTTGATGGCATACTGTGCAGAGTGCTGACGCTGTCATTAATAAAACTACTTAGTGCCTATTTTTCAGCATCCTTCTTATTACAGAGTCAGTCATACTGTGTAAGCAGTAGTGACTGATTTTAAAATGGAGGCTTGCTGGAGGAAGGAGGGATTGACAAATAAGGTGCATCTGAAAATTACTGAAAAACAGTAATTACTGAAAACCAGTAATTGTCAGGAGTGTGTTTGTAGTGGCAGATTCGTTAGCATAAAATATTAACTGAATAGTTCTAGCAATAATGGAAATTTCAGAATTGCTTGCAGCTATTAAGATGGCTAAGTATTTTGAATTAAACAACAAAAACCTACCTTACGATTTTTTTCCAGTCTTTTCGACAAAGCTTAAGAGTTTTTAACATCTCAAAACATGTTTGACCTCCCCACCCTTAAGCCATTTTGACACTCTTTACCATTGCATTTCAACAGGAAAGAAAGATCCTTTTTATAGCCAAATGGCTTCCTCTTCTCTTCTCCCTCTTTTCCCTTCCATCCCCCACCCCAGAGTGCCTTTCTAGTGCTCAGGCTTCAGCTGCTGCCTGGATACTGCCTACATCTGTCTTGTTTAGATGGTCCTAAGGAAAAACAGCACAGAATGTGACCGGAGGGCCAACAAGAAGATATGTTTCTTTTCAGATTTGAAAGGAAGCCCTGCACTTGCTTCTGCCTGTTTCCCTAAACTGTTTTTAAATCAATCATGGCCAGGGCTGGTAAATGCCTTTTCTTCCCTCTCTCCCTGAAATGGTCAAACTCCAAAACATTTGAAAAGCCTAACGAGTTAAATATGGTGGTGTTCACAGGACTGTTTCCCCTTGTACAACTTCCAGTTTGATGAAATAAACTTTTTTTATGGGCTGTTGCTTTGAGACAACTGTGGGGAAAGGTTTCGAAGCAGATAGTGTTGCTCTGGGTGGAATTTAGAGGTTTGAAACTCCATAAAATGCTTGCATTGACAGCAGACTGGGCTTTTGTGCTTGTATTAGAAGCGACAGCATTAAAAACTGATTTTGGGTCTGAGCAGTGCTTGATGTTTTGTTGGGATTGTGGTGTAAAAGATGGTCACTGTCAAGAAAAGAGTGATTATATGGAGTAGATAACAGAGAGTCAGTGTATATCCTATTTGGGGGGAATTTTCTGATATTTAAGTGCAAGATGAAGGCTGGGACACTGACAATCTATTCTAGTCAAGAATGGTGTTATAATCTTGTGGGGGTGGTGGTTTTGTGTTTTTTAAAGGTTAATCAGCTTGGGTGGAGGAGAACAATACGACTTGGATTTTTTACATAAAATTCAGCTATAGTTGAAACGGATTTGTTGTTGTGACAGTATCTTTTTACGCACAAAATAGGAGGAGACTGGCTTCAAACATCAGCATGTTCTTATGCATTTATATCACAACCTGGATAATATGTATTACAGTAAACTGCAGGAAACAAAGTAGAAACAAATAGCAGCAGAAGAAATAGCTCTTGTTACCCCTTATTTTAATAATGGCTACTACTACTTTTATTAATTCAAGAACTTATTAGCCATTTCATTTTTTAATAGGCTTATACTGCAGTGAATGGCTATCAACATGTATTGTATTGTTCATTGTGATGTCATTTGTGATGGAATAAAACCAAAATTAGTATGTATGCTTAGGAGATGTAACCTAAATAGTTTGCATGTTACTTGGTGTGCCTGAGAACTTAGTCCTTAAAATTTTGTGGAAATGTTGCTGGAGTGAGACTCTAGGTTTCATTTCAGCATTTCCTCTGCAGTAACAGTGCTTGAACTTTGGAATCCACTTTTCTGGCTTTTGTGTGGGGAGGCAGAGCAAAATGGATGTTTGCACTGAACTCAGCACATGCACTGGACTTTAGATAACAACTATCTGGCTTTTTTAACATCCTTGTATTTGGCATGTTCAACCAGCCGCACAGGGTTGTCCTACATATTAACGTACGAGTAACCTGGCCAAGCTTGCAGGAGCTTTAGCTTTCATGACCCAGATGTTGCTGAAAACTGGCTTATGATTCTGTGCAGGGATACATAACCTAACCCAGCTCTGTGGCTGCTTTGGCTTAGGTTGGGGAGCAAAGATTCTGAAGCTTGTGTCTAGGATGTGTTATTGGACAGTCTCTACCTCGAAGGCAATCTCTCTTAATACATGCTGCAGAATTTGTTGTAGAATGGGTAGCTCGGGCCTAAAAGTAAAGGAATGCTTTTAAAATGTGTTTCCCCATGAAAATGTGGATTAAAAAGGGGAACAGATTTGCAAAAAAGAGAATTTAATAACTCTGAATTTCCTCCAGACTTGAATGGGTAAATTTCAATTTCATTCACTGATATAGTAAAAATTAGTGGCCTAACATCTGTTTATTCTCAGCAGACCTGGAAGAGATCACAAACTGGAATAGGCTGTGCCTGCTTCACTGTGTCTGTGCTTGTGGTATTCAAGAGATGGCATAAACTGATATATGTAATTTTGTCTTAGCCGAAAGAGCTATGGAGCCCACTGAGTCCAAACATACTTGTAAATAAGCTGTAGCTTTGCCTTCAAACTGTTTTTGAAAGGCTGGCTGAAATAACCTGCTAATGCCCAAGACTTCCTTATCTTGAAACCTATGTACTGTTTTACAGTCTGTGCCTTTTTCCTGCAGAAAAATGAGGGCTGGGGGAGAGAAATGCAGATTATTACATTAAAGTGATGAAAGCCTTTGCCTTCAATTTAGTAAAAGTTGAGAGATTTTGAGTTTCTGACTTCCCGATATCATGCTGTGAGGACTGGTCTTGCTGCAAAAATCCTGCATTTGGTCCATAGCTCTGTGTGGAGCCTTCCTCTGGCATGGGATGGAAGGGTGCTTCAACACCCAGGTTACTGGGGAGGTGGACCTGAAGGATATATAAATATTCACTATACTCAGAAGTAGCACATGTGGCTGTGGGGTGAAGGCTTCTAATAAGAATCTGCCATTTTTATTCCTGGCCATTGGAAGCTGATGTTTGGCCTCTCTGGACTGCCCTGAAATCTTCCAGCTCCTCAAAATGGAGGCTGTTTGCAGATACAAAGGCAATCAGCAATGCTGCTGAAGGGCGGTCCCTCCCCACCACTTTGCTCCTTCGGGCTGTGGTTCTGCAGTGGCCCCGGCATGCTGTTGCGGGGAGGAGGGGCACGCCAAGCCCCTCTTGCTCTCCTGGCTGCCTGTTCCTACTGCTTGCTTTTACACCTGTAGTAGTATTCCTGTCGCTTCCCCAGCATCGGTACAACAAGCTGTATCAGGGAACTGAGCTGACTTGTGAGCAACTTTATAGATTATGAACGAGCTCAGGGTAGTCTTCGGCCAGATTGGTTCTCCGATAGCACTACAAGGTGCTAATGCTTACATGAGGGTGTTGAGTAAACTAGGGGGGGAATGCCACTGGGATGGTACCCTTTTAATTAGAGGGTTTGCTTGGATCAGCCTTGAAGCAGTTGTGAAGCCCCCACTGTATTTGCAAATACAAATCTGTGAGGTTGTACTCAATGCTGCTTCACAGAATTGATATATTCTTCATACAGGTTTGTAATCACTCAGGAAGTAGAGCTGACTTGCCCTGACTACTTCCACAGTGTGCAGCTCTGAGGACTTGTAATGTGGATTAAACTGGAGAGGAGAAATGACATGGGATTGGGATAATTACCTGAAGCTGAGAATCACTCAGGATTGCTTTGCTTCTGTTTGACACCATACCACAGTATTAAACGGCTGTCTCTTAGAGTAAACCTTGAACCACATGCACCTTCAAGTCCAAAGTATTACCTGCAGTGAATTTGCTTGCTCTTTTTTTCTTCAGCACATTAAACTGTGCTGTGAACAGAAGAGCAGTCTTTATCAAGAATAGGCATCGGTCCATTACATGAGGTGAACATGAAGTCAGTGTTACAGCTGAAATCTGTAATAGTGGGTTCTCCCCTCCTTCCTCAGTTTACTGAAGCCGCCTGCAAATACTTTCTCAGAATGGAGCTTGTAGCACTTGTAACAACTAAAGTTGTTAAATTGTAATCCTTTATCTGTCAGATTTGCTGCCTGTATCTGGCACCACAACTTTTCACCTGTCCTCTCATTCAACACTTGTTTTTTTTTTTAAATCTGGCTTTAATGGACAAATGTGACTTTGAGTTAAGGGAAGAATATTAATGTACAGTGTAACTAGGGCTTCTGTTCACTGTAAGGGTCTTTTGACCTGCTTATTAGTGGGCGTATTGTTCTGGTAAGCCATTCCAGGACCCATCCTGCCAGTCTTCTGCACAGGATTAATCATTTCCTCTTGACCTCCTGCTCTCTTTTCCTAACATGTTGCATTGATCAGAATCCTTAACTCGCAAGTTTGCTCCTGTTTTTTAAAAATGGGAGGAAAAGGAGGGGGGGAGGAATGCAAAGGAATTAGATATAATGTCTGCTGTTAACATTCTTAGTAAGTGGTTTTTTTTTTTCCTTCTTGACTCCTCCCTTCTTCCAAGAAAAGAAATCCCTTCCTGCTATGTATTAGCTCCAGATCTCGAGTATCTTGAGTGCTTCTGTTTCACTGGAATTACTTTTTTTTTTGAGCATGCAACTTCCTGCAAGATCGGCTTTGCTTATAAAGGTCATATTTAAAGCTTTACCTAGCTGAGACTTTCAGCTACTGATCTGCCAGATTAGAGCACTATATTAATCTTCTTGATCTTCAGTATTTCCATCATAGGTAAGGCAGGATCAAGAATACTGCATATGACTCCTAATTTGCCTATGTTTCATATGCTAGCAGAGGAAGGTATTTATGAGATCATATATGGTACCTCCTAATAGAGAAAACTCCATGTTTGTCTTTACTGACAACATCTTTGTTATGCCTTTAAGGGAGCTGTTGACTTTAAGGTACAAGGGTCTGCTGCCAGCCAGTTCAGTCCCAGATTATATCAGCGGCAGAAAGGAACACTTGTTCTGTTTGAATCACCAGCAGGTCCCTGTATTCCCCTGCTGCCTGTGGCTGGCAGCTGAACTAAACTTCCCAGGAGCAGACCTCTCTCGACTTCAAATTTCACTTCTTCTTGAGCTACTTGCTCTGACCCACTATGTCCAAGCATGATCTGGCTTTTGAGAAGGCTGTTGTGGCTTCTGCTTCCTTTTTGAAGGTGTTAATGGCAGCTCCAAGGGAGAGAGTTAAGCTGAAGAAAGCCAATGGGTTAAAAGCAAAGGTCTGTTTCTTCTTGCCATATAACCTCTTTCTGTGAGGCTGCATGTCAGAGGTAGTCTTTCACTCTTGGTCCTTGCTTTTCTCCAAGCAGGAAAGAAGCCAGCGGTCAGACTTCACATCTCCTGGAAAGAAATCATTTAACCTGCCTTGTATTTCTGAACAGAGTGATGCTGGCTGATAAGCTGTCCTAGGTTCATGGCCTTGCTCATATCAGAGGAGTGCTCGATGTCTGTGCTCCTTTGTCCAGGAGCACTTTGTGCCACTCTGGGCTACCTGGGGATTCATCTTTGCACCCCAGTTTAGGCTCGGAATGGCTTCAAAGGGGACTAAGCAGTATGACTGACAAAGCACAGACATGAACATGCATTCCTGAATAGCAGAAATGGCAAAGCTAGAAGGAGACCATGAGCTGGTAAGCAAAACTGGATGTGGTTCTCTTAGCAAAAGCAAACAGATTGGAAACTCTGCCTCTAGTGAAGCTCATAGTCCTGTGGTGTGAGAGAGCTGACTAGAAAGCCCATCCACTGAGCTCTTGGAGCCTCAGATTGAGACACAATAACCCTTTGTTCTTGAAACTGCAGGGGTTATTAGCTTTTGTTAACTACTTTTCTTACCTTTTTTTTGAGGAATCTCCAAATTCCATTTTGTTTTCTGCCGTGAGGTGGGGTTATGGGATCATCTTCCCTGTAAGAAAACTGATGACTAGTGATGTCCTCTCACTTCCTAGAGCAGCATATCAGGGCTAAGCAGAAAGACCACATCACAAGACCCACCTTTTTATTGCTTTATGTGCATCACAAAAGGATTTGGAGGCAAGAGGGCCTTTCAGAAGAACACCTCTGTGGAGGTGGAAGTGGGTTTGTTGCCTGCTTGGTAATAGATGAAGTAAAACAAACCACCTGCACTGGAAGAGGGTTCAGGCTGATAGTTCTGGCACTGTGCATAGGATGTCTGGGGCTTGGTAGGGGAGCCATACATCTGTCCTGCTTCTCCTCTCAAAAGGTACTGGGGGGTGTGGGAGTGCTTTCAGCCATGCCCAAGACTTCACATTAAATAGTTGTTTTTAGCTGCCTGTTGGCCACCACACCCAAATACCCAGACTATTGTCCCTGGCTTCTGCTGCTGGCTGTTGTGCTCTCCACTGGCTCCCTTAGCATCTGGCTTCCGTGATAAGAGGCATAGTAGCAAAGATGAGGAGGAATGTGCAGTTACCGAAGGGGGCCTCTTGGTCACCCCTGGTCTGACTCCCAAAGGTCTATCTTCCTTCTCTCTAGCCTTCATTGCAGAAGGCTGCAAGGTCCTTTACTGTCATTGGGTGATATCAAATGGTGGGCCCCTTCAGTTGGGGCGTGGAGGGAGGATAGTTGCATAACATTTTACCTTTTTCATGTGTTATCTTGATGGGAGTTACTACCCTATTCAATCCACAGAAATGGCCTTTTGGATAATTTCTAAAACTTCACTTGTGTGGACATTTGTCAATTATTTTCATCATTGACACTGGATACTTGCAAAAACCCCCACTGTTATATTAGTGATTTTCTAGGAGTTTACTGTGAATGGCTTCAAATTTTAAGGTGTTTTTCTTCTATTGTGAACTTGGAAGACCTAGCTCTAGTCCATTTATAGAGATGAGAATGGGAGGTATAATGTAAAGTACTTAGTTCTAGTATAAGCAAAGGAGATACCTTTGTTTCACGTGGCAGCTGGAATAAGGCTGAGGCAGTATCAGAGCTAGTCAGTCACCTGGATGTTCCACTCCCATGCCATGTTCTGTTTAAGAACAATTGACTACTCCTCTGGAAAGTAAACCTGAACCTCTGAAGAGCTCTAGGTCATAGTTTCGTCTTATTTCTAGCTCAAGCAATAAACAGAACTACGTTTTCAGGAAGGAGTGTATCCAAGTAGCTGGATTTAATAAATTTTTGTGGCAGAAGCTGCATCCAATGTGGCACCCAATTCCAGAAATAGCCTTATTATTATCTAGTTTGAAACAACGTAATTTGGTGACTGGCCTGTTTATATATAAATAAGTTTTTAAGCTAGTAATGTGAGGGATAGCTATTTTTAGCAAGGCCTCTTTTTAGCTTTGCACATCTTGTACCCCACTCAGGACCACAGAAGGCGGTGCAGCAACAACCATAAGAGTCAGCTTGAGTTATAGCTTGAAGACTTGATGCAAGCTTTGGTCTTTCCCTCTTGGAGGGTAACAGTGGGCACATGCAGATATTTTTCCTCTGAAGGGTCTTGATGAGAAAGTATGTGTTTTGCAAGTCTCTTTAATAGAAGGTTCCTTGTGTCTTGTTCTGCTCCTTCAATGCTACGTGAATTGGGTACCTGCAGAAAGGATAAATATCAGCTGTGCATCTGTATCTGTGAAAATTGAAGTTGCTTCCTCTAAGAAATTACCAATATTGTCTTTCAGCATTCTGTTTTGGTAGGATTTGTTTTTTAAAGCAGACTTAAATATTCTGTCACTGCTTTGAGCATTATAACATCAGGTTCTTTGGAGAGAGAAGTCTTGCTTCCTGTGGTCAGCTCTGTGACCTGTATATAGCAGTCTGTATGAGCAAAATGTGTTACGTTTATATTGGCTGTGTGATCTTGCACCTTTCCTAGAAAGAAGGGGTGTAGGAGGAGAGGATGTTTTGCCCGTCCTTATTCATGAAGGTATTTGTTAAGCATGGTATGCTTTTCACCTTGCTGGTCAAAATAGTGACTGTGTTAAAAACAAAACAAACAACACATTTGGGTGGCTAGCAACACAGGGATGTATTTTTACTGGAGTCATTAATGCCTAATTACAGTTTTATGAAAATACTACTATTCCCATCCACCATTAAGGGTTGTGGATGTATAACTCAGTCCATACCTAAAGTTGCTGCTGTGACTGTTTTCTCACATGAGGCGCTGGTAGTGATTACTCCGTGGACACTGCCACATAAGATGGGAAAAGGGACTTTTTATGTTCTGTTTGGACAGCTTACTGCTCCCTCAAACACAAAGGAAGCTTTAAAAGTGGTAGCTTTTAAATTTTTTTTGTCTCTTAGAAGTCTCTTAACAGCTGATTGCATGCAAACTGGTTTTGCACGTGTGCATGGGCTCAGCTGCTAACAGAGGATCAAACATGCTCTTCAAATGTACCTTGGTTCAGTCAGGATACACAGCTTTGATACCTGTGCAGCAGTGAAATCAACCCTTTCCTGGGAACTTAGATGCAGCCAGACTAAAACTCTGCACATACAACGCAGACATTTAGCAGGGCAGTTCATAAGGACCAGTTGGGAACCATTACCAGAGGGCAGTAGCAGATGAAATTTAAGATCATGGAGACTAGTGAATAACAAAATAAGAAATTGGCCTTTGCTTTCTGTCTTTGCTACCTCAGCTACATTAAAAAAAAATCATTAATGGAGATACAAGTAGACTAAATGCAGTGTTCTGGTCCTTTTCAATCTGAAGAAGCACACTCTCTCTCAGAAGTATTTTTATTTTAAATATGCAACTAAGTAAACTGCTCTAAACTGTAATTTCTGAAAATTTAAATAATTCCAGGAAAGAAATACAATATTAGTGTTCTCTAAAGTACATTCATTATGTTCTTAAACTCTGCTTGCTTTCCCTGCTAGGTGAATAAAAGCTGCTTGTATGATTCAAATGATTGAGTCTTTGCTTTAAAGTTTGATAATTTCATTTTATTTGCACTTGCAGCTTCCCAGTGCAAATTTGGTCAGGGAAGATTAAGCAGTTTAATTTTTGCCCGCAAGAACTAAAATTCCTCCTTCCTTCCCACCCACCTCTTTCAAGGATAATATTCCACTGTGCCAGATTGCCCATATTGCCACCAGAAAATTGCTTGGACCACTTCTTACAAAATCAAAGGTCAACTCCATACCTTGGTGGCAGCTGGGAAACTAATGATTTAATGCTGCTTTGACCTTTGGCTTCCTAGTCCGTTTGAGTCTGACCCAATGTTTTAATTTTCCAATACTGCTGGGCAGTTGGCTTTTGTCTGTTTCCAGATGTAACTTGCATATTGAAGCCTGTTACTGAAGTGAGAACAAAACAACGAACCATCTCAGCCTATGAGGGGAAGGAAAAATAAAAGCACCTAATTTTTTGGTGTGCTACAAAATACAGCTGTCCAGTGCGACTGACTCTTCTACAGCTAACAAGGTCAGGTTTAGAATAACGAAATGTGAATATTTGTCCAGTGTTTACATCTAGACTTAAAGTATTTTAACGGCAGTCTTGCTGAAATGCTGCTTTTTTACAGGTCTGTAAAAAGTAACAGAGTAAAACCAGTAGCTCTTTCTCCTTCTGCCTTCAATCTCTCCAAATCGGGTTTGCATTTTGATTTGTTTGTTTTTATTTTTTCTTTTATTGGAAGAAAAGTCAGTGTTTGATCTGATACTGGGAAACATCAGCAAAATAACCAGTTGGTTCTTGAAAATGCTTGTGCTTGCTGTTGAAGAATAGAAATGTAAAGCAATGGAAAGCAGTGGTGAAGTATGCTTTTAGTGTGATTAAAATGTTCTTTTTGTGGTTTTGTTGGGGTTTTTTTGTTTGTTTTTAGAGCACTGCAACATTTGATCAAGAGTACTTTGTCATGGATTTTTGGTGTATATACAAGACATTACGTTTTTTTGCAATGCTGTCAGTTTGGCAATCAATGCTGTAACAGTTTGAATTTGTTATTAATGGTCTGCTAATGGTGAGGAAAGCACCCCAAGGTGTTTAGCCTTTTCTTAGACTGCTGATGGTTTGCAAAGATTTCTCTTGAGTACCGATGCATATGGAAGCTCCCACTTGAGTACTTATGCATATGGAAACTCCTCTTAGCCTGAAAGTGCAAATCTCTGGTTTTGTCTGCTCTCTCTGCCCATCACGGGTACAAACAGGACTTGATTCCTGCTTGAACCCACGCTGCAGCTCTCAAAGGTCAGCTCATACCCAGGCTTGTGTGTGAGGGGTTAGTTTTGCAGAGCAGATGGGCTCCTAAAACTTTTATGGTCTCCAGTCAAATCACCTCAAGCTGTAATCTCATTAAATCTTAAGTGAATCAGTGGGTCTGGTTATTACTTAAAAGCAGGGTTACAGGAAGTGATGGTTCCTGATGCAGTAGGTCTGTCATGGTAGTAACCTACCAGAGGTCCTTGCCTGTGTGTGGTTTTTAAAGCTGCTGTGGTGCTTTTGTAGCAAAAGTGCTACACTGGGTGCTGCGAGTGAACCTTTTGGTAAAGGTCAAAGGTAGAGATGCAGCTCCTCACAAAATCCTTGTTGTGTTAACTTGGGGAGTTTTAGTTCTCCCTTGTGCTCTTGATAGGACACCACCAGTAAGCCATCTGTGTCTTAGAATAAATTACCAAATAACTTATTGAGGAAACACAGTTGCTGAAAGACCTGTGTGACAACACTGCCCAAAAGCCTGGCCTTCCTCTTTCCTTAATTCAGCATCATTGTATTTAAGAATTCCTCTGCTAGAAAATACTACATAAGAAGAGTATTCTAGAAGCGGGCAGGTAGCTTTTGTGAAACTCTTGACCAAGCAGACTTGACTCAATAGGTTAAATGTTTTGTGCTTGGAAGTCTGGGTAAGCATGTTTTGGTCTCCTGCCTGCATTGTAAGGAAGCCTTTTCTTTTTCAGAGAGAATAAATCTGATCTGTGACCCCTTCAAACTTTCTTCTTAGCAGGCAGAGGACATGTAGGACTAGTTTGGCAATGCATAAAAAATTAATGATCATGGCTTAACATGCAAGACCTATGTGTACACAAGAGTGTTTGTGAAAACT
>NW_010203206.1:26749-34862 GCF_000695765.1 Mesitornis unicolor
TGTGCAGAGATAATAAAACTTCTGCCTTGCCTGCCTGCTTCCTCCCTTGGGGGAGGGAAACCATACCTTGTGTAAACCTGGTGTTTGGTAAATTGGTGTACCTAAACTGCAGTCAGACTCCTGCTGGTGCTTGCCAGAAATAGCATATTTCTGATGTAGATGTCCATGGTGCACTTTCACGTGCTTTTACTGTAAGAATGGTCTCTTTATTCAAATTGTATATAATGAAACAGTGTGGATTTTAGCATAAACCAGCTTTTTGTGCATTTTCTTTCCTTAAAAATTTGGGCACTTAACCTTCTTAGCTATCCCATCTCCCTTCTTTCTTTGGTAAAGTGGATCGCATTTGATTCTTTCCCTGTAGTTCAACCTGGATAGCTTTTCTTCCCTTCAGTGATGATTGAGCAAGCCTTCTGTATTTACATTTATTCTGCTTTAAAGCTCAAACAAGACTGCAGTTAAAGTTTTAGGGTAAGGCTAACTTGTGTGCACAGTACAGAAGCAATATAAAGCTAGCGCCATGTGGAATGGTTGATGCTGCTATTAAAAGGCTGGTGTTTTCACTGAAGGATTCAAAGTATTAAAGCATTTTTAAAAATTCAGAATGCTTTCACATTCTTAAAAGGACCTTTAAATTTGTTGCTGAACCATGACAGGGTGGCACTGTGCTTTGGTTAGATCCAAACTGTAATGCTCTACAACAGAATTTATTTGGTGACTCTATGAATACATGCACCATATGCTTGACCCATGGGAGCATCATGAAATGGGTTACAGACAGAGTGTATGTGTCAGTCATAACTTAAACCTTGTCTGGGATGGAAGATTGTCCTCACTCTCCCAAAAATGGACTGACTACTCAGTAATTATGTCATGGCACAATGACACAGTGTGGTTATTAGTGTTTCTTATTCATTGTAAGTGCCTCAAATCTACCATGCAGTTTGAAGGACTAATAATTATGCTCTCCTTCAGTTTTCACTTAATTGAATATCCATCCTGGAATGCTGAGGTCTTCCCACCTCTCCCAAATTGAAAAGGAAAACAATCTTAAGTCCTTTCCATGAGGAAAAGGGCTATTATAGTAGGACTCTGTGCAGCACTTAAACAAGTAATGGGGTGGGGGAGGGAGATATCTTTGTCGGGAGTGGGGAACATGGACTTTAAACTAATTTGAACCTGAATTTCACCCATTTGGAAATGAGTGTGAGTCAAATAAGTGATTAATTTAGAGTTCTGAAACTTAGGAGGTTTTGCTTCTGCTCTGTCCCCAGAGAGACAAACAACTAGAGATGTATGAAGATATACTTAAATTTGTCCATCAGGACTTGTCTTAAATCTTCAGATAGAAATAAAAATGTCTCTCATTTTGTGTTAATGGCTTGTAAACAAAGGTTTGTCTGTTGGTCTTGCTGTTCTGTGGTGATGGAGAAAAAAATTATTCTGAGTAAATGCTGTTGACTTCCCAGAACAGATCTCGTTGTTCTTAGATAGTTTTCTTTTATGATTTACGGTACCTTTTTGACGGTAACTGCAGAGCTGTGTCAGTATATGATAGATGGACAAGAATTTACTCATTCACTCGCAAGGGATTAAAGAGTAACGTGCAGTGCTGTTTGTTATACGATTATTGAAATGCCCTGTGGCTGTTAAGACAACTAGGTCTTCCAAAACAAACATTAAATACTAGAGTTCAGCTGGAAGTAATAGTGCACTAGCACCCATCATAGGATAACACTTTCATGAGTAGTCTATCATAAAACATGATTGTATAATAATCCTCCTTAAAATTAAGAGGAATTGTAATGTGTATTAATCTGACAAATTTAGTCTGGCAGTCTCCTACAAGCAGCAAAGCTTTGATCCTCAAGGGCAACATTGTTTCTCTGAATAAGATACTCTAGTGTATGTGCTAAGTCCTATGCTGGGAGCAGATAATGATTATTTTTGACATGGATGGTACAATGTGGTGGTGTTAGCTGAGGAACCCTGTTATGGTATGGATATAATACACCTTTAGAAACTCTACTGCCTGGGTCTGGAGCAAACCCTTTTTTTTTTTTTAATGCAATCCAAATTTGTTTTTGCTTAATTAAGATTCCTCGTTTATGAGGAATCCCAACTGAAACCTCAACATGTTGTAATTTTTCTTCCTGCTCTTAAACATGTGTACTTAAGCTAGTAAAATTTTTACACTTGCATATTTTTACTGTGTGAGCATTTGAGAGGATGATGGTATAGAGGGAAAGCTTGAATGCTTTTTGAAAAGATATATTTCAGATGCTCATATTAGCCATTTTTGGGTTTCAGTGAAGAGAATTTCCTTCAAAGGCCTTATTCTGTAAGGACTTGGTATGTGGGTATATAGTTGTTGTAAAAATAGTGTAAGTTAAGAGGAGCAGGGAAGGCAAAGAACAGAGTGGGCCATTTCAGTGTTGCCTTTGTGCTTTCCACAAAACCTGTTCCATATAAGCAGTAACCAAAAACATTGCAGTATAAAACACTTGGAATGGATTTATATGTCAGTTCTCCCAGACAACAGTTTTGCCTGTACTTCCTAATAAAAGACTATAGTCGGTCATATTCGCTTTGACCCAGGTTTGATGTGCATATGGCACTGGTGGTAGCTGGACTTGTTTAATAGGTATGGATTGTTTCCCAATTACAGAAGGGTAAAAAAAATTAACAGCTCTTGCTGTGAGGGTTCAGTACCGCAGCTGCTGCTGTTACAGCCTTCCTCTGTAGATGGGAGAGAAGGTGCAAGGTAGAGGTGGGAGGATCCATCAGACATCCGTGCCTAATGCTGGGGTGGTGTGGGGCCTTGTTTAAACTGCCATAGGATCACTAGGAGTCTGTATCCAAATTTAAACTTGACAGAGGTATTTAATTTTTTTTTTTATATGTAAGAGTCTAAGTCTTACCACAAGGAGTCATTGCAAGTAGCCTAATCCCTACAGTAATTGCTATCTCTGTAGTGATATTAGCTTGCATAATACTAGGTAAATCTCTGTTGAAGAGCTGATAGAGGAAATGTGGGGAGGAATGGTGTCTTGGACAAGTATGTGGACAGATCTTGCCTACTAGGCTGTTACCCAAAACCGGAATTGCCAGAGTCTAGTAGTGGTGGTGGTAGAGATCTGAATTGCTTCCTTTTGCTAAATATATGTTAACAACTCTGTTAAAAGGGCTTTGATATTTGTTAGTCTAAAAGTTAATGGTTTTGTCCTTCGTCCTAACATAAATCCTCCTTTAAAAAAAAAAGGTAGATGCTTTTTTAATTCTGTAGAGATTATGTGACATTGTTAAAATTATTTTAAATAAATAGTCAGTACAGAGACAAACCTCCCCCAAATAAGAGTATGAACTTGAAGACAGAAATTAAATATGTTGAGCTACCTCATACTTCTGGTTTTATATAGAAAAATTGCTTTATCTGAAATTAATGACTTCTCGAGCATTATTTTCTCCTAATTGTTTTGGGTCCTTGTGCTCTGCCCCTGTTGCTGGCAGTAAGGCTACACAAGCCAGGGGGAACAACTGGACGGTAAAGCTGCGAAGTGGACTCAGAATTCATAATTGCTTAGTTTTAGATCCCACCAATCAAAAAACCCACCATGAAACAAAAAAACCTGGGGTAGACCCTATCACAAAGTCAAAATAGGTACAGCCACAGTTTATCTGAATAAATGTTCTTTCTCCTCATACTCAGTTTTTCCCTAACAGTTAGGCATTATTAGTTTAAGATGTCTATCCTGACAGGCTTTCTGACCTCCCCAGAGAAGCCCTCTAAAAACATTAATAGGAATCTGTTGCACCGAAGTAAATTTTCTTAGTGGCTACAGACTGGCTCTATAAGAAAATTAATCCTACAAAAAGATTAATGGAAGAAAAAGGATGCTGGGATCAGGAATCCCCTCTGGCAGACTGCATGCAGCCTATTTGCTTAAGATGTTGTTTCATAATTGGTTTGTCTTTGGCCTGAGGACACTTGAGTGGAGTCCGGGAACTTTTGGGTTGTTTGTTTCTCTTCCCACTCCCTTCCCCCATAAAATAAAGAGAGAATAAGGTCTATCTCCAGTGTATTAAGGACAAAAACATTTTCTAGCTCTTTGTTTGCAAAGCATATAATAGCATCCTTACCTGTCAGTGAAGGTCAACAGTTGCCAAGGACCTGAATGGAGGTAGTGTTCTGTGCAGTGGTGTAGGAGCAGCACAGACTTGAGGAACATGGATTTTGAGAGGTGAGGCTTGTCCTGATGTTAGTCACAGGGCAGGAGCCTCAAGTATACCCTGACTCCTAGTCTGTGCATAGAAGGAAAAATGTCAAAAGCTCTAATACTGAGCTGTGCTGGGAAGGGGAAAATGTGTTACGTGAGGAGTTCGAGGAAATGTTGAAGTTGGGTTCTCTCTAAAAACCAAAACACCATGTGTAATGGCAAAGCAATAGTCAACCCATTATGATTTATGGCATCACTGAAATCATCGGCCAGGCTTTGGCTGAGAACTTTAAAACGCTCTAGTTTTCTGAGAGCTGAAGAGTTGGCGAGGCTTAGCGAAGGATTTGCAGGGACTTATAGCAGTGACTTGGACAGATGGGCTTGAAAGTAGAACTGGGTCCTGACCCACTCTGATGTCCGCTTCCACAGCAGGCTGTTAGCTTGCTGGCTTGAACTGTTGAATATTTAGATCCACCCGCTGTCCCCTGTGCCAAGACCACCCTGCTGCTACTCGTGTCATGCAGATTTGGCACAGAGGCTGCATTTAAACAGCTAATGAGTTGCATGTTGAAGCACAGGCTGGTCCTCTATTGAAATCTGTAAAAGAGCTGACTTATCACTGGCTGAGTAATCTGCGACCTCCTGATACTGTTGCATCTTTCCACAGACTGGCTGCTTTACCTGCTTTAGTGCTGATGCAGATGCTGTGACTTTTAAAAGAAATATGTTTTTTCTTCCTGCAAACAACTTCTTTAAAAGAAAAGTGCAGAATATAGGCTTATATTATAGGCTTACTGTTATGTAGCAAACAACAGCACGCTGTGGGATAACTAGACCTGTGCCACCTCAGTGTTTAAGCCTTGCTTATCCATGATGTGAGATGTTCTTTCCAGTTCATCAGTAACTGTGAAATCTCTGAGGTTGTGCGTTAAATCAGCTGGCCAAGTTACCTTGTACCCAAGAGCTTTTGGAAAGCTAGCTGATGAGATGTTAATCTCCAAATGCTGGGCAAATTCCAGGTGAGTGGTGTAATGCCCCCCCCATCATATTTAGTGAGTGAACAGGGGGGTACTGCAGCTGGTAGAGGTGCTGCTGAGAGAAATGCTTGGAATCTTGCAGTTCCAGGACTTCAGGTGGGTGGCTGTAACTAGGAGCTACAGTCATCACATGAAGTTCTATTTGTAAGATTTTAACTCTACACAAAAGGTGCAATTTTACTGAATGGTGGAGCTTGTGGATTCTTAAACCAGCTTTGCTGAAGGTGTGACTTCCTGTTTCCTCCTTGCCCCAGTTCGCAGCCTGTTGCTGCACCATTACTGTGATGATGTTGCCTTCAGAGTGAAGTAGATCTTGATTGTCACTTCTAACCCAAGTCTTTTTGAATTTGCAAAGGCTGTTTGCATTGGCAGAGACAACTTAAATAGTTTCTGCTTCACTTGCAGCTGACCGTTAATGCCCACTGGGTTTTTGAAAATTCAGTAATGGAACTATGCATCTTCCTTAAAACTTTGCTTTTAGCCTATGTGATTTGACCGAGCCAGCATTTTCATGTCATCATTCTCTAACATACACAGCTGTTTTTACTGGCTTCATGACATCACAGCAGGATCGAAGAAGGTAGCATAAAGAAATTTAAGAGTATGGTAGTCTGTTTGGTTTAGCAGCCTGCTTAGATTATCAGACTCAGCTTGGGTTAGTTACCATTATTCTGGATAGAACTTGAGATGTTACAATGCTATCAAAAAGATTTACGCTTATTTCCAACTGTGAGGTTGGAAGAGTACCAGAACTGAACCGTGTGGCTTAGCACTGTAGCTCAGCAGATATTTAATAGATAGTCCTTTGGTTGTAGGTTCTTCCTCCTCCCTTGTGCTGGCCATGCTGCTGTTCTGATCCCAGGGTCAGCTGAGTGAATCAACAATTTTATAGAATAATTTTAAAATTAATTGTAAAGATCCCCAAATCTCTTCATTATTGAGGGTTTTATAAGTGAGCTTCCTTCCCCTTCATGTGGTGGGCCAAGAGATACCTGTGTGGCTGAGAAACTGGAGCAAGTTTTTATCGTTTATTATTCCATGTGGGGTAAGGAAATGAAGCTGAATTGAACAGAAGGGCTGAGTGATCCTTGCACTTGATGAACTTACAAATGGACCAAACCTCATCTCTGTTCATCCAAGGGGCAAAAGGAAGGTAATAAATAGCAAACTGGTTTCAACTAATCCAGCGTGGTACAACTTTTTGTGCATACTGGATGTCTAATATAGTATAGACTAATGCTTCAAGGTGCATATATTATTGTAGAAATTTTACTATTGGCATATTGACCTAAATTTGAGAATTAACACACTTTTTCTGCTGTGGAGACCTTCTGGAGTTGGTGTACCATTCCCCATTACCACTGGATGCAGTGAGGAGAATAGGTGTTAAGCCAAGCTCTTCTACACCAGTGTTAAAAACATAATACAGATTCTGAGAGTAATTTGATAATCAACTGGCACACAGATTCATGAAGTTTTTAAGTATCCCTGAAAGAAAAACGTTTCGGGTATACTGGGAAATAGCGTGTAGTTTTTGATGTTTATCACATGGCTTGCTCATATCTTCAGTCCTTATATTTAGTATTTATATTTTCAGAGTTATATCAGTGCAGAAGTTAGGGTTCCTAAAACACTACTCTGATCATGATGTGAAGCAAGTGAATTGTCACAGATTGCTATAAAAAATAGAAACAAGAAATAAATTATATATGTGTGTATATATATACACACAATTATATTTTATATAAATATATAATTGCTGCATGGATTATGCTGGGAAGCAGTTTTTTCTCTAGCTCTGGGGAAAAAAACCCAAACAAACAAACACCAAACCCAAACCACACCTACACAAACAAACAAACAAAAAACCCACCACCGTGAAACAAAAGCAGCGCTGCTGAGAGGAGGACTGAAATTCATTGGAAAATCAGTTTATACTTTAATTCGTAGTCAGCTAAGCCTTACACGCTACCTAACAAAGCCACTGGTGTTTTGAGTTATTATCAAGGGAACTAGATAATAAAACACCTTTAGTAACTGAAAACTTTAGACTGACTATGGTAAGCATGATTAATTTTTTTCGGTCATAAACTCAGTTAACTTAAAAATGCCACACTGAAACTTTCCAAAAGCAGAAACCAAGAGGCTACTGTTTTGACTGTAGTTAGTTTGGGTTTTTGTTGGTTTTTTGTTGGTTTGTTTGTTTTTTTAATTATTACTGGTTAAGATTACAGGGTGGCTTTTTAGAGCACCAAACTTCTATTTTAAAATAACATGACCTTATGTGTTGCTGCCTCGTACAAATTCTTAACACTGTAGGCTTAAATAAAATCCTTGCAAGACACTGAAATGTCACGACAGAAAACAAATGCTTAAACATGGTTAGATCCCCCATGCTTTCTTGACAGTTATGTGCATATATGCTGTTTTAAATGTGCTCTGAAATGAGAGAAATCAAATGTTTGCAAGCTGGGAGGAGAAGGGCACTGCGAGTGTTGCTGAAAGGAGATTTATTTAAACACAGGTTAAGGATAAGCCTCCTCAAATGCTGTTTCTGCTGCATTTTCCTGTGTCACGGTGCCTACTACATTCCATTGCTTTTGTCTGGCCTTGGTATTTGGGAAATTTTGGTGAGGGCTGGAAGGTGGGGGGGATGGTGGAAGCTGGTCAGCAGCAAGGAGAGGAGCGCTGGTGTGGGAATTGTGGAGTGGGGTCAGGGTTTAACTTTAGTGGCCATTCATCAGATGATGATTGATTGCTGTGCAGGCCCAGGGGACGTTTAACAACATCTCCGCCCATCCCCCTGCCCCCTTTGAAAGCAGATGGACCAAAAAATGGGGAGAGCGACACCCAGGAATT
>NW_010203206.1:34893-44368 GCF_000695765.1 Mesitornis unicolor
CTGCTGTTGTAAAATGTTTTTACGGTGCACTGTACAGCCTTTCCTGAAGCAATCACATTTATGGCCTTGCTGTTGTATTTCTTGGGCTGCTGTGGCTGTAAAAGATGAATAGCCCTGTAATATGGTTCACTGATTCTGTTTAAATTGAAGTAGGCTCCTTTTATTGTTTTGTGTCTAAAATTGTATGCCACCAATTCAGGAAATATTTCCTGTTTGGGAAATAATCAACCCATAGCTGATTTATTTTAAAATAAATCACTTTTAACTATCTCTAAAACTATTCCCCCCTTGCTTCTGATTTCTCTCTTCATTTACTTTTGGTGGAAATTCTTAGATACTAATTAATGTAGTGAAGCAGTTCTTTTAAAAAACACCACCAAAAAAACCCAAAAGAAAACCTCAAAGCTCTACTGAACTAGCTTGTGAATATTTTCCCTTACTAGACAGTTACCAAAATGGGTGTTGGAAAGGCTCTAGTTTTTATCATACAATTGTTTTTAAGTAAAAATACAATTGTTTTATTTTTACTTAATTACTTAATTATTACTACAGAAACAAACAATTCATTAAATACCATTTACACAGTTCTGAATTTCTTTGAAAGGAGAAATCTGTCTCTGCTTTCTTCGCATTTCTCTCCTTGCTGCCTATCAGAACACTTGTGTGGTTCGGGAACAGCAACAACAAAACCCACAAACAAACAAAAAACCTCAGCCCAGTATGTTTAAAGGTTTTTGCTTTTAAAACAGTTTTTCATACACTTTAGAAAAATAGTGAAACTAACAGGACAATAATTAATTTACAACTTGATGGATCTTTTGACCACATAATCTCTGCCTTTTTATTTAAGGTGTGTGTATGTGGAGTTTTAGCCTCTTAAAAAGTGTGGGTTTTGGTTTGTGTGGGGTTTTTTCTTTTAGCTTGGTTTTTTTTGGGGGGGGGTTGTTTGGTTGGTTGGGTTTTGGTTTTTTTTTTTAAAGCTGAATATCAAGCTGATCTCTGTTATGGAAGACTTAGTATTGCTCTTCCCTTACTTCCCACTACCCATGCCCTTTCACATTTCAAGGCCAGTGTTGTTATTCGCCATATACTGAGCATAGAATAAATATTATGTTGCTATATTAACAGCACAACTGAAATTTGGGGTGGCCTTTTCACATTGCTGAGATTGGAAGAAGGGAGGCTTTGCCAACCTTGTAGGTACACTACAAGTGCATCAAATCTGATTTGAGTACAGACTCTTGTGTTGTCCTACTTCAGTGGGACAACATATTGTTGGTATGAGAGGATTTTTTTTGCTTATTTTCTCCCCCTTTTATTTAGAAACAGGCATAGAAACTTCATCTAGCAATATGTGACCTTTATGGCCGTGACCTAGGCACTGGGATGTGAACTGCTTGGCAGTGCTGATGGGACAGCCTGTTGGGGTCCTCTTGATGGTGAGAATGGCCCTTCTTGTACCTCTGCCAAGTTGAGGTTTCTGTTATAGTCTTTGTGTCCAGAAAGGAGTTTCTGGGGGGTTCTTGGTTCATCTTGAAGCTGTCTGACTCTTCCAGTTAACTTCTGGTGACAACAGTCTCTCTTCCACACTGGGAGCAGTGGGGATTATGCAGTTGTACTTTCTCTCACATGTGTATTTAAGTTGAATAGCTGTGATGATGGAGATCAGTCCATCACTGACTACTTCTCCCCTTCTCTTCACCCAAGCCTGTTTAACTCTTTTGCTTTCAGACTTTAGAGCTAGTTCTTTTTCCCCATTTTGTTTATCAAGAAACAAATAAGAGGTTTTATCAGTGGTTTTGTAGTGTTCACCCAAACTACTTTTCCCCTGCCGTGTCCTATGTAATCTGCCTGTTTCTGAAATGAGATTATGGCTCTCGTCTCTCTTAACTCCAGAATTTAGAATGTTTTACACCACATTTTGGTGGGTGGAAAGAGGCAACCGAACAGCTTAAATTTAGTTTCTCTTTGGTCTGGAAGGCTGGATGATTCTTTACCGCTGGATGCTGTTACCTTGCAGGAGGAGTGCTTGAGTGACAGGACTCGTCTATGGTGTTTTACCAAACTTTAGCTTCTCAGGTTGACTATTTTGGAGGTCTATTAACAGATTTAACTTGCTTCTGGACTTCTGTTCATATGGTCACCATTTTCCTTTCAGCTGCTCTGCTTGATTGAGGCCCCAAATCCCTGCTGTATGTTTTTAAAGTCTATCAGATTCATATGACTTAACTTGATACCCTGGCTTGGTTTTCATTCTCTCTCAACTTCTCAATTGTTTAAGTGGAGTCATTCAGCAACATGTAATAAACATTCCCTGTAATTTCAACAGCAAAATTACAGAACTGCAGGAGCAAGTGAACATTGTATACAGATTTAGACAACCACAGCGTAAAGACAAGGAACCCTCTAGTTGAGGAAGATGATGCATTTGAATAATGCATTTAAGAGCCAAGGCAGCTTTTTACTTGCAAAGACTGAGGATCTGAGACACTCTTTGAGGATTTAGTGCTTGAAAAAAAGCAAAGCGTAAGTCTGTTCCAGTTTCCCTACAAAAATTAAAAAAAAAATATAGGGGGATTTAGTAAAATCTGACATGTGAGCACAAACACACACATACCCTTTTGAGAAATTAATCCATATACCACTTCGGCTGTTGTGCTTATAGGAGCTTAAATTGTCACTTTATGCAGCACAGACAATCTGAAGGAATCACCTGTCCTGCCTTCCCCATTCCTTTTGAGGGAGAAGGGAAAGGGGGATGTTATGTACCATACCAGGAACCATTAGCTGGAGTTGGGAGTGACTGCCTGACAGTTGTGAGAAGACAGGCATATCAAACACTTGTCCAGTCTTTATTCTGCTTTTGCTCCTTTTTGAGGTAGATTTCAAATAACTGGTGATGAAAAAAAATTGTACTGTGAAACTTTGTTTGCCATTGTATAGTGGATTTGAGTCTTCCATGGTCATCTGGATTTTCTGACATTACACTCTAACAAAAATAGTGTGTGTCACCAAGAGCCAGACTTTCAGTACACAACTTTCTTGTGTTGAAATGTTGTGCTGCTTCACTTGTCTTTGGAAACCAGACAGCTGATTTCTACTTGCCTTTGAGAAAACACACGTCCATGGAAGATGTTATTTCTGTGTGCTGCTTCCCTCTACTGGGTGGAATGGGGAGAGTTATGGGCTGATGAATGGATCCAACTTCCTAGGCTAACATCTTCTGCAAGACTTTTGTGATTTGAATATAGGGGGTTTAAGTGCTTTGTGAATAGAATAGGGTTTTAGTGGTTACTCACAGTTCCTTGTAGCATTCAAATGATGGGCATGCTGATGTTCCAGTCTTGTTCTCCTCCAACTCAAGCAGTGCTAAGTATCGCTAGCATAGAAGCACTATTGTCATAGCAAAGGTTTTTTGGCTTCGCTGTTAGGAGTGACAGAAGGGAGTTCTGCCTAATATCACTATCCTAAACATAAGAGATTTGCATATTGAAAAATATATAGGATGGTTCTTGGTATGCATACTTTGTTTTCCCCTTCTGGGAGGTGGGTGTGCTCGTGCTGCAGTTCTCCAGTGCAGTGATTATTAAATAACCCGCTTAGGAGAATGTGGTGTTTATGTATGCAGGAAAAGTCTTCACCTGAAACTTGCCATAGATGACATCTCCAATCTGCAAGTGTTGGCAGATGGCTTCCGCTCTTAAGAGGAGCTGATGTGGACACTCTTCCTACTATTGTATTGAAAGAAAACAATGACACTTCCATCTAACTGCTAAGAGTATGATTTTGACTTACTGGGGGGATAGCTCTTCCTCTGTGGAGAAACTATTGTGAAGCTTTTGCCTGTTGCTACTGCCTCTAATCATCTTCTTTATAGTTCAACTGTTGGATGTTTTTCATCCTGGCACTATTTTATTTTTAATTCTTCATTAGGTAGTGATACAGATTTTTTTTTTTTCTTCTAGGTACTGCATTTCTACTGTGATACTTGTTCTGTTCCCATATGTCGGGAATGTACCATGGGACGACATGTGGGTCACAGCTTTATCTACCTCCAAGATGCCCTCCAGGACTCCAGGACTCTCACCATTCAGCTTCTGGCAGATGCTCAGCAAGGACGACAGGCTATTCAAGTGAGATACTCCCAGCTCAGTACTTTATTCCCCCTCTTCCTCCCATCTTTCTCCCACAGCTTGTCTGTTACAGGGCAAGGTGTCAAGGCAAAAAGCTCTCTGCTTCTGCTGTCAGTCTTCTCGCGCCTTCTGTTCTCTCAGATCTCTGACAGAAGTGCCTGTGGAGCTGAAAACAAAGTGCTGTCACATGAATTTTGCATTCTTGCAGCATAATCCTGTGATGTAAATCACAACATATATGCACAAAAATGCACTTGGGTGTGAAGCATTTTGAAGAAAGTTCTGATCTTGTATAGCAGTGCCAAGCCTGGTTTTGTTTTTGCAACTTGAGATGTAATTTCAGCTGTATCTCATGCCTGTGCAGCATCTAGCACTGTATCTACCTATGACTCTGATGTATTCAGTGTTGCCACCAAATATAAAATACTAATCTGCTACTTCTAACCTGCCTGTGTGAAGGATCTGGAGCTATGTCCATGCAAGGATTACTCTGCACACACATAGATGCATACTATAACAGCCTGTTATTGCAATCTACCCCAGCTATGTTTTATAATGCAAATATAATGCAAATCCCAGGCAAGGACTGGAAGGAAGGTAGCACAGTGCTTCAAACTACAGAAGAAAGTTACATAACTAAATAACCTGCAGGGATATGTAGATAGTTATTTTTGCTGAATAATATCTAATAGTAACTGTTGCATGATATTAACAGTAGTTTTGCCTGTACAGGCAAAGAGGCTTTGGATGGGGAAAGCATTGTGGGAAGCTACACTCCACACTACTGTTGTCTCCTTTTGTTAGCCTCAAATGCTCCAGATTTGAGTTGAATATTCTGAAACTCGATTCTTCTGTGTGTTTTAACTAACAAGATTTTTTTTTGAGTAAACACTGTTAGAATATCATGTATTCTAAGTAAACTGACTTTCTG
Organism: Mesitornis unicolor; assembly: GCF_000695765.1. Classification (NCBI taxonomy): domain Eukaryota; kingdom Metazoa; phylum Chordata; class Aves; order Mesitornithiformes; family Mesitornithidae; genus Mesitornis; species Mesitornis unicolor. Next base: position 39,958 of record NW_010203206.1, read on the forward strand.
ATTTGAGGATGCTTTCCTGGCACAGGTATGGTACAAACAAGAATAATTAAACCAACCCATTGTCCACCCATCATTGCTTGTTTCTAGTTGATAAGGATTTGAGTGGGAAGCTTAGATTTTCTTACTAAATAAAATCTGTTAAATCTCCTCTTCCAGTGGCAGTGACCATTCCTTCAGCCTCTCCTAGCTCACTTTTCTGCAGTGCTATGGAATTCCCGTGTACTCTATGTGGGTTATAACGTGTAGGGCTTGTGTGTCTTGGGAACTGACTGTTTCAAAGTTGGATCACTTTGTGTTATAACAGTTTTTCTGCTCCACTGGTTAGTGAGAATAAGCTATAACTTTTAGCCTGTCAAACAGCTATAACTCTTTTAAGTGAGCTTGCTCTATGGGAACTTTTCTCTCCTAAAGTCTTTGCACTTGTGGAATGAAATAATGATAGTGTGGATATTAAATTGTGTTGTCTCCCTTTAGCTTGTGATGTTAACTTATTACAACAGAACAGCAAACACCAAGTTTTTGGAGCTAGATGGTTAATTTAAAATGCTATCTTAAGAGAGAATCCTGCAAACCGTAGCTTCCTCCAGGGTTTGTTTTACATTGGATCATAAGGCTCTTTAGCAGTATCGATACTGAAAAATCTAACATGTCCCCAAAGTGAGCAAGAAGAAAGGGATTATACTAGTTTAAAGAACCTCACTGGTGCAGTGTTCTGAATTTCTCTGGGCTGTCCTAGACAGGGACTTGTCTGTTAGTAATTAAATTACTGCTTTTGACCTCCAGAGCTCTTAATCATCTAACTGGTACAGATAAATCTAAGAAAGGACTGAGTCTGTGAGTAGAAACTAGCAGAATATTAGTGAGCACCACTCTATTACTATTGCATTAGTGCTTTTGTGCCTGCTTGATTTCTACAGGGTTTACTTTGCTTATTCTTCCCCCGGTTTTTTTGTGGCTTATTTTGTTGGAAGTTCTTGCTATGGTAAGGAGCTGACTACTTTGTGGTTTGGGTAAAGTGTGGGTGGTACTGGCTGTGCTCACGTAACTTGAACAAGCAGCTCAACTGAACTTGGTTTGTGCAATTTTGCCCTGGTCTAGCCACAGCCTATCCTGGTTAAAAGAGGCCTTGGAAGTGTGAACTGGGCAGCTTGTGTAAAGATTCTGTAAGACAAATCATGCTTTTCAAGAACTGAGTTGTCTTTTTGCTTTAGTGGGCTTTTCATTGTGGACTGCTGTGCAGAAAGAGGATACAGTGAGCAAGCAGATCAGTGATAAGGTTGAGGTGGTAATCTCTGAGTGCATATGCAGAAGGGGAAAACTACAACTCAAGACAGCTGGTGCCTAAGCAACACCATCAACAACTAGAAGAGTGTGTTGTGCAGTTAAAAGCAGAAGTTTTCAGACTCAAAGGTTGATGCAGTGAGCCTGCTGCATAAGAAAGTTTTCATGGAGCAGAGCTTTCCTCATGATGGAGATGATAGGGCTGTGAAGCTATATATTTATCCTAGGGAGGAGACAGTGTACCAGCATGAATTTAAAACAAACTCTAAATAGACTTCAAATTAAAAGAAATTGTTTTGAGTGCTTTTGTTAAAGTTTGAAAATAATTGGTAGGGAATGAAATGCCAGTACAAGCTGCAATATGAGGAACATAGACTGTAGCCCTGATTTGTGGAAAGTAATACAGTTGTAGTAATGCTTCTTAATGGGACTGATACTGCTGTACTAGTAGTTCTGAATAGGCTCTGAAAGTGACAGGTCTCTGACATGGGATGTTAAAGATGAATGAGGAGGGGTAGTTGAGAGTAAAGGGGAAAAGCTGGAATTTGAAGGGCATTGCAGGAGAGAGGAAATCAAGCCATGAGTCAACTGGCTGGAGAGTATCTGGTTAACCAAAGTTGAAGGCTTTTAGGAAGAAATGTTTATTTAAACTCTTCCTGTGGCTTTGGAGGAAAGATTGTTTTTCAAACTTTAAAAAAAAAAAAAAAAGCTGTGAGTTGGGATACATTTCAGCATCTTGATCCACTGAAGCCTGATCTAGCCTGTCACTCCTGAAAAGTTCAAACCTCACTTTTCAAAGGAGTTGAAGTCTTCTCTAAGAAATAGTAATCCTCTCAGTAAGACGCTTTTTTCCTGAGTGAGGTTCTGTAGCAAGGGCAAAGCTTCCCTTCCTTCTCTATGCTGCATTGGTCCTGACCTGGATCACACGTTTTTAAGCTTGTCCCTAACGCAAGAACTTGTGCTTGTGTGCCCGAGTGGTGAGCTGATCCAGCTGAAAGAGTAACCTTTCTTTCTGTAGGATTACTTTTTGGCTGGGTCAGTCCCCTGGCTGGTTCACTGCGCTGCTACAAGGACTGTTGCTGGTGCCAGGGAACGGAGCAGAAACACCCAACTCTTGTTGCTCATCGGGCCTCTTTCTTGTCTCAGTGGAAAGCTATGCTCCTTGCTGGGATGCTTTTCTAGCCTTTTCAGAGACATGAATTGATTCACGGGATGATCTGAAAGCCACAGTTGACATTGTATTAATAGGGTGGGGGGAAGCAGGACTGCTGCCTTTCTATACGCGGGGAAGATTGTCCTGCTGCCTTACTTTACCTCACGAAAGCACACACTTAGCTGTCTTCTTTCAACATTTTTTCCAAGGACCGGGCCACAACCTGAACGTAAATCTGTTATGATGAAAGATAGATGGCTTCTTCAAAATGTCATGTTCTTAAAATACATCTATACATGTGTAATTGTATATATGTATATGTGTGTGTGTAATCTAATGCACTTGTGGAGCAGTAAAGCCTTGAGTGCTTATTCCCATTTAAGGTCAATTTCCAGGTGAATAAGTTAAAATACAGTTTGATTGGTTCATTGTGTCGGTTGCCTTAAAAGTGGTTTTACTGGAAAACAAATAAATTGTTTCCTGGCTGAGCCTACAGTTGTTTTTGCTGTGATGTTTGACAGTGCAGGCTCCCACATTTAAATTAATGCAGCAGGACTGGCCATATGCAGAACAGAGAGGGAGCTGCTCTTCTATCTATGAGCAGGAAAAGATGTAGGAATTGGTGGTAAGGCAGGTTAGCTATTAGGGCAATGCCTCTTCTCTCCCAAATTGAGGGTGAGGTGGTGTGAAGTAGCTAAAAAATTTATATTCTAGGAAAGGAGAGAGGAGAGGTATTGTAAGAAATTTGGCCAGCCAAAGGAGGAAGCTGATCTGTTGTTGCTTTGAGCCTCTACCCTTCAGTGGAAGATTCCCTGTGGGTTGCCATATGGATGTGTGCTGCTGGGAGGTCGATACCTGAGAAGGATGGCACCGCTGTGCTGCAAGGGATCGTTCTGGGCTTGTCACATCAAGTTAGCTCAGGCACCCTTCTTCCTGGCTTTGAAGTCGGGCTTTTGCAGGTTTGAGAATCTGCAATGAAGCTTTGTGAACAAAATGGAGTCAGTTGTGCTTTTCTAAGTCTAGGATTTATATCTACGGAGGCTGAATTTTTTTTGGGGGTTAGTTACTGTTTTGTGTTGTTCCTTAGTGTAGCGTATGAGCGGGTGGTTATCAGGAAGGATGGATTTGACATCTATCACTGCCCAAACTACTATTCTGCCTAAAACTGTAGGCAATACGTCTGTTCTTGCAGTACAAAGCAAAGTGATTATTTGTTGGTTTCTGACATTAGTTAACCTTGCCTCTAGCCCTCCTTGCATCAAAGCTTCTTTTAAAATTCTCTTTATGTGAGAATCTTTCTTTAAGCAAGGATTTTTGTAATGTTTTACACTTACTTTTTAGGCTGAATTCTTTTAAGTTGGTCCAAGTGCTGTGATTTGTGCTATAGCTGCATCGATATTACTGCAAAGCCACTGCTAAGCCTATTAATTCTAGTATCTTTACTAGAACTATACTTTGTCTAGGATCTTCCAATTCATTTTTCTAGTATAGGAACGTTAGAAAGTTAATATGCAGTTCTTGATGCTGGAGAAAGCTGGCTGTTATGTCCTGGTTGTTTTATCTTGCTCTTAAACAGTGATAAGTATTTGGAAAAGTTCATTGAAACAAGCCCTCTGTATCCTTTCATAAGGAACTGAGAACAAACTATTTTATGGATGGAACACCTTTAGCATATGGTGGGAGAGGGCTAACTTAAAAGACACAGAAAGATTTCCTTAAGTTTTTTTGTATTTAATGTGCTTTTAAAAGCTAGAGAGGGTTTGCTGGAGAATATGCATCTCAAAAGCTTTTTTATTCCCCTCTTAAGTAAGATTAATTTCTTTTTAAATTCCTTACTGTTTTAAGTGTAAATACTTCATATTAAGGTCGGGAAGTATATATTTAAGGTTCATTAGCTCTGTCACCTGCCCTGAAGTACTGAAGGATTCCTCTGAAAATACCAAAGTTTGCTTTCAAGTTTGATTTTTATCCCCCCCC
>NW_010203207.1:0-15310 GCF_000695765.1 Mesitornis unicolor
GAGGCCACCGCTTCTGTCGGTGTCCCCCTTCTCGGGGGCTCTGCCCCGGCCCGGTGCCCCGCCCAGTCCAGCCCTCCCCGACCGCCGAGGCAGAGGGCAGGGTCCCCTCGAGCTCTCCTCAGCGCCGGAGGAGGGGTACACCCTCGTCTTTTTGGGGACTGCGAGGCGCCAGGTGTGTGGCTCCCAAGCTGAACACCACCTCCCTCGTGCTGCTTTCGCTCAACCCTTTGAAATCTGCTCTGCAACCCAGTTTAAGCGACGCGAAGATGTTAATTGCTGCAAATGGAACAGCTGAGCAGAAATATGCTCTACTGACCTCTAATTAAGCGCTATACATTTGGCACTTCAGCCAGAATACGGTTATTATTTATTGTCTTGGCAAAACGCAGTCTGCTGGTTTCAGCCATTTCTTCCTCGTTCACATTTTAGTTCAGATGTGCAGTGAGTGATACATGAGCTAGTCATATCTGCCCTCAGCTAAAAGCTGTCTTCTAGACAGAGGATTATTAGTACTTCATGAATATGCATTCATTTTTCAAACTTTTGAGTCTGTCTAAATTATAAGACTACTTTGTTGGGAAAGCTTAATTGGGAAATCAGCTGCATATTGTACCCCTGCAGGGATACACAAGTGGATGCAGATGGAGTTGCCAGCTTGGCATCTCTTCTGGGGCAAGTTACAGAGTCTACAACTTTGAAGCAATGGCTTAAATTTTGTAAATGTAAAACCTTTTCTTCCTATATATTAGGTTTTTTTCCTCACCCACTAACTGCACATTTACTACTTTGAAGATTCTTTTTAATACTAATTGAATGTGAAGAGAAAGGAAAGTGAAAAATGAGACAAGAAGAGCAACACCTGTAAAACGTGTTGTAAAGCAGGCTGGGTGTACAAAACTGTTCAGTGGTGCCCTCTAGGATTTTAAAGTGTTAGCAAAAATCAATCCTTAGCCTCAGTGCTCCCACGAGAGAAGACACACAACCCACAGACCAGACATACAGTGAATGCAGTATAATAACATCAAGCCCACCATGCTGGTTTGTGAAAAATACATCTTGCTCCCTGGAGAATAGGCTGCATGGCCAAAACCAGGGTTTATTTTAATGAAAGACTTGGATCATTGTGTAAAAAAATAAAAATAAAGATACAAAGCAATGATATCAGCATGTGAGAAGCCTTTTAGTTTATCTTTCCCTGTATAATTGTTATTTAATTAGTGATTTTCTCAGTCACATTGCTAACATGTAGCTTCTCTTGGCAGCTGCCTTCAAATCCCTGTCTTGAGCAAATTTTGAGTCATACCGAAGCAGTGCTAGATAGCATCAGTAAACACGCACTATGAACTACAGCCTGGTTTCCTGCATTACCTAAGCCATAAATCCAAACCATGGAGATCAAAGGTTGGAGCAGTAATTCCTGGAGCCCACGCTGCCCAGGGAAGGAGTCATTTCTTGGGATCTGTGTTCGTGCCAGAGGGAGGCTGAGGTGCAGCAGCAGCACCAGGCGCAAGGCTGAGTCGTGGTGACTGTGCTGTGATGACCATGGCACGCTGCTGTGACCATGCTGTGGTGATCGTGCAGTGCCGTGGTTACCGTGCAGTGCTGATCATGCCATGCCGTGGTGACCGTGCCATGCTGAAAGCATGGCAGGAGCAGGAAGGGTTTGCCCAAGTGCCCGTGGCAACGTTCACACTGACCTCAGGTCTAATGTCAACGTGACAGTGGTGAGGACAGGACAGGCAATACTACATCCAGCACGAAGCCATGGCTGCATATAGGAGCAACACCTCATCTGGCGTAACGTTCCTGTAGGACCAACACACATATTCATGGTTGAATACAATTATACAAATATCTGAAGGCAGAAGTGAGTCTGTACCAAACCCAAGCTTCACCTCCATCAGCTGCCGTACTGTTGATCCATTACTAATGAGCCCAAGCTCAGATTTATAATCTGGTCTGAGATAATTTGGCTTATTAGCCTTCTGTGCCAGGGCAGGATTTTCCAAGATACCTGACTCATCCCTGTAACATTTTTCCTGAGTGTCTCAGAACACGTGTTTTCTGAGTGCATTTGTTTTCTGAGTGTCTCAGAACCTCATTTTTCAATGGCTTTTTGGAAAGGTGGGCAGCCAGTGCAGACATCGTTGTGAGGGTTTCGCTCGCACTGTTCACAGGCATCAAAAGCTGCTTTTTAGCAGCTTTTTACCCCTGCTTCACACCCCTCACTTTGTCCAGGCGTCCTTTTTCCTTTTTTCCACCCTAATTCCCAGGGCTGCTTGGTATTTCACCCTATGCCTGGCCTAGCAAACCCCATCTCTGCCTACACCACCGTTCCCCTCTTGCTACAGCCTGGGGCGAGCTGGGTGCTCCCAATGGAGAGCAGAGGGGGCACATGAATGATGGGGACCTGTTTTGGTGGCATTTTTTGGCCAAGGCATCCTCCTGCCCTGCAGCCAGACCTGTGCAGCCCATGCATAAGCTGCTGCACCCCTGCCGCTTCATCAGCTGCCCGTGCTGGAAATGGAAACCTCTCATATTGGTTTTAGCGGTTTGCGCATTCTGACTGCAGTGCTTCAGCTGCGAAAGGTCCAAGCGCTGACATGAGTGAAGGAGGCATATTTTTCAGCAGCCATGCTGTTGCATGACTTCATACACAGCCAGCAAATTAGTGCCTTCCTGCCTGTACCACCGATCTGTTCTCATTTTGGCCCACGACCGCACAGCATGCTGCATTCGCACCTTCTCCTCCATCGCTCTGCATATGCCTGGAGCTGCATGGGCTTCTGTCTGGTACAGCTGAAACCCAGTTCCTCCCAGCGTTGCCTCTGAACACACCTTCTGCAAGATGTGGGATTTTATACTGCTGATTTCCATTAAACTGAATGTTTTGTTCTGCTAACAGCAGATTTAACTCAAACGGATGATATATCCCTGACAAGAAAAGAAAGCGTGCTTGAGAGCGAATGGAAATTCCCAGTCAGTCCAATTAGTGCTGAACTATCGCAGTGTGTGGGTGTGTGAAGGGAATGGTCTGGACATAAATCCCACTGTTCCTACCTGTGGCTTTGGGTGTCAGGAAGATATAGAGGCAGTTTCAGTATTTCTAAGTGTGCCGGTGTGAACAACAGTTCCAACCCTGCTGCAGACTGAGCGGCTGGTAGGGAGGACCCCCAGAAATGATCACCGCAATGCCTGCTCGTAGTCAGGGTGAATATATGGCTATCTCTATCTCTATCTCTATCTCTATGTCTATCTCTATCTCTATGTCTCTATCTATCTGTACACATACACATATATACACATATAAGGCATATACGTACACATATATTACGCATGTAAGGTGCTCTGTGTCTTCCCCTTTTCATCAGGAAACTCTTCAGGTCAAGCAATGCCTTATCACACTGTGTTTTTTCTCCAGTCTCTGCGGTGTCGTATCTTCCTTTTTCATTTGTCACAGAAGTCAGCATCTCTTCCCAGCACCCCTTACATGGCATGCAGACATTCCACAGTGAGCCTGAAAGACTAATTTATTTAATTTTAAAATGTTACTGCGTGCAGTATTTAAAATGCTACCGCTTCGAACCTGGAAGAGGTCCCTCAGCTGGACCTGCACACAGGTAAGAATTGATGAAATCCCAGTTTAAAGGATTCAAGCAAACACATTAAAAAAACTTAACACTTACTTAAGTACTTAAAAAAGCAAAGCTCATCCTTGTCTATCTAAAAATACTTTAAAATATGTAGTAGACAGACTGTTAGCAATGGCATTTACCTCGGGTTTTGTTTCCTTCCAGCCTTAGCGTCACATGCTGAAAATGCCCAAGGTTGGCCTTGACTTGTGAGTAAACCTGATTGGGAAATCTGAAGGTGAGCAGACAAGTTTGGGGAAAGCTGCTTTTTGCAATAAGCGATTTGTGTTGCCTTCCTGTGAGAACCTGTGGCCCTCAGCAACCAAGGCTGGACGCTGGCAAGGAAAAATGCCCATAACAGTAAAGAAAACCATGCAGGCGTGTAAACTCTCCCACAGAGACGCTCAATATTCCCCTTTCCCCCCACCGTGAAGAGCTGCTGGGGGATTCTGCTCTGTGTTCCTGCACCAGCCCCAGGGATCCTCCTGACCAGTGAGTGCATGGCAGGAGCCGCTCAGCTGCTGAAAAGGAGCAGATGTGACCTGGGAACCTGGGCGCGGGAACCCCAGCCTGGTACCGCGTGGGACCGGCTCCCTGCTGCATGGCTTCCTTTGCCTTTCCTCAGAAAACAAACCCGAGAATGACAGCTCACGGGTTGGTAGGGGCAATGGGACGTGTCTGGGGTGGTACCACACCAAGGCATGGGGAGCCGCTCTCCCCCGTGTGAGAGCAGTGTGCGCCTGTGTGCATCTTTAATGTCTGAGCTGACATTTCGCTGTCTTGAAAACAAAAGCTGTTCGTGGGCTCATTAACTGGATCTGCACACAGTGTAACGCAAGCCCCACGCAGCGACAGAGTCCCAACAGGGTGTGAACTTGGCAAGACAGAATGACACAGGACTGTGCATGCAAAAAATTATACTTTTATGATCAATAGTGAGTGGCAAGCGTGGGGATTCAGAGTGCTTGGCCCGTAAGGCCCTGGTAATACTGTAATATATTCCCATAGGTATGAATACTGTATGTCTTCTCTCTCTTTGCCTTTACTAACATTACAGACCAACAAGGCTATTTTGGGGTGCCTTCTGTATTTCAGAATATGCAGTTTCTGATCAGCACTGCCGCTGAGATGCCCCTGTGATACCAACATAGCAATAAATAGAGATAGTGGCGGTGACTTATTAATCCTAATAGAGCAACTGCACCTCCGGAGCCTAAAGATAACGCAGAATACTGGAAAGCTTGTTCTAATTACAGCAGGGAGCATCTTGCCTCCTTCCTATATTGCTGTTTTAAATTGAAATTACTGTTCTCAGTAGAAAAGATCTTTTGTTCAGCTACCAGCCAAGAAAGACAGCTCTACAGAGAAGGTCTAATAGCACATTAATACTTATATTACACAGTTTCCTCAAATGCCCAGGAAGACAAACAGGCAGGAAATAGCGAGGATTGCATACTGAGGGAGACAAAATGAAGTATTTCAATTAAGTGCTCGCTACCTCCTGCACCAAGGGAATGGTCCCAGCGCTCCCACTGAGGTGCTGCAGCTAAAGCGCCCTGTGAGCGTCTCTCAGCAGGATGCAGGGAAGCCATGGAGGGCAGAAGCAGAGTCCCTGGCTCCTCTTGCCCCCTGGAGCCTGAAGGGTTTAATCTGGGGAAGGAAGGGCCTCAAAAATACCAGCCACAGAAATGGAATCTAGATTATTCAGTTTAGTGCTGCTGCATAATGAACCCTGGATTTTTAGCTGTCTTGACCCAATTCTCTATTTTATTTTATTTTGGGAATATCTGAAAGTATGATAACGACAAAGAAGCGACAGGAGTTCAAACTAAGTATCAGAAGTCCCTATTTTTTGGACACTCTTCTGAGGGGTTTGAAGCTGACAGGGGCAGAAGCACCCTGAGCAATGCCTGCGCTGATGCCTCCCAGCCCAACCCTTTCATCCCTCCCGCAGCTCTTGTTCCCTTCTCATTACCCACAGCTTATTGCTCTCTCTCAGCCACCCCAGCTCCCTTTCTCCCCATGCTCTTCCTCCCTGCGTGGGTGCAGCCACCTCTCATCACTGTGATGCTCTCAGCCCGTTCCTGTCCTGACACCACACACGTTCAACATCTATTTTCCTGGCCACATCTCGGAGCACCTGGGCATCTCCCGGCTCTCTGTACCTCAGCAAAACTTCAATAAACTTCAACAACTTAAGGTAAAATTCAACAGCTGCCACTGACAATTAGGAAGCAGGCAACGCTAAAGAACAAACAGATCTATCAGTACCAATAAGAAAGCTTAATGAAAAGTTAATCATGTAGTACAGAGAAATGCCAGGTCAGCTCTTACTGGAAACACCCTGGCGATCACTGCTAAGGCCATCTCTAATTTAATGTGCAGTTGCTGAAACAACAGCTTCCATTTGGGCTACAAGAGCTGAAGTGCTCAGTCCTGGTTGGAAGTGGCACCGCTGCAGGGGCCCTTCTGTCCCCACAGCCCCACTGCCCTTATTGAAATTCCCAATACAGACTCACCCGAGTCACTGAGTCACTATAGATAAAACATGATAGGCACATTGACTGTAGATCAAACATAAAACTATAAATACAAATCTATTCTGAGGTGCTGTAAAGCAAAGCTAGCATGTGTGCAGGTGGGCACGAGACAGAGATGGTCCCCAGGAGCAGCCCCCAGCGCAGGGGTGCTGGGCCCTGGCTTTGCACCACCAGGATCCAGTGACACCATCATTCATCCAAACCACCAGTGCTCCCCCAAAACGGTCCAGGCAAACCAAGCAGACCTTTCTTCCCCGCAGGTGAATTTTTGGCTTTTTCCTGTTTCAGTACTCAGCATGCTGCCCACTGCATACTCATCCTTGCCTCCTGCCTTTCAGCCTCTGCTTTCCATCCCCTTAATGACTGTTCATTGCAGTCTTAAGGGATTAACCTTTAGCTTTTAAATTTGGAGCTTCAGGGTCTTATTTCAAGAGTCTAGGCTAAAAATGTACTGGAAAAAAGAAACATTGCTGCCATAGATAATCTCTTCTATAATCTCTAGAATTTATCTAAGAGTGCCTACTGTTAAGGAAAAATACCTCTGTTAATGTTCAAACACGACTGAGTATGTTTGTTGTTGTATGAACCTTTTAAAGCTATTAATGATTGATTTTAATGTCTTGTATTTAATGGGGGGGCAAGATCAACACCGACTTAAAACCATAACAAGGCAAAAAGTCCTCTGTGTGTTTCCATTTGCTACTTTAATTTCTAATACAATGAAAATCAAGAGCAATTGTAAATGGGGGCAGGTAGAAAAGCTGCACTGCCAGAATCCCCAAGATGTCTCAGATGAAGACCGATACCAAAATTTTAAATATTATTTAAATATTTTAAATAATAAATATTGTTATTTAATACAGCATTTATTGGGAAAAAACTGTCCTTCATGCAAAGGACCAGCACCATCCTGCAGAGCTGAATGGGAAGTGCTGGTGTTGCAGCCATGGTGGATCCCAGGTAACGGGTCTCATGGAGTGGATCCCAGGTAATGGGTCCCATGGAATGGGTCCCACGTAATCAACTCCCTTCCAAGCAGGTGCTCATCCCATTCTTCACATAATGAAACACAACTCTATTTCAAGACATACCTTGAATATTCAATGCTTTTCACTTGTTTGGTGCAAGCATCCCCGGCTGCACTGAGCTGCCCACATCTCCCTGCCTGTGCCCCTGACCTTTAAGAAATGGCATCGCCACACACCATCATACATTTTTAACATCTTGATTTGACACCGTTGTAAATGTTATGAAAAGGGAAGATCCATTCGCCATGACTCTGCATGGTTTTACAGGAAGCAGTAAATACAAATGGCTTCAGATGTGGAGTGCCCTTTTCTGTGCTATCCTATTACTGCTGCACAGAGTGATTTACCGCATTCACAGCGTCTGGAAGAGGAAACGCCAGTGAGATGTGACTGGTGGCCATTCCCTGTCTATGGGAGAGCTGCCAGCCGCTTTTCCCCTTATTGCTACATGAGGAAAGACAGAAAAAGGGGAAAATTCCTTTAGCCTGAGTCACTGAGAAGGGAAAAAACAACAGTAGGACACAGAGAGATTAAAACAGCAATGTTTGTAGTAGATTTGTGGAGTCCTGATGCAAAGACATACAAGTTGTTGAAAAGAAGTGGCTGGGGAAACCAGAAAAGGGTAAAGTAACAGTTAGCAGGGATCACCAGCAGCCGACGTCCCAGATAAGAGACATCTCATGGTTACAGATGCTTTACCAAGGACATGCATCCTCCTTATCATGAAAAGGAGAAGCTGGCAAGAAAGACAAGGCCTGTGGTGTCCTCAGATGACATATGGCCATGAAAGGACAAAACGAGTAGGGGTGTTCCTCCCCAGACCACCACCAGAGACCCTTGGAGACCTCCCGCAGGCACAGGAGACTGTGCTTGCTCACCACATCAAGACATGCAAGCGCAAAGCATTTTACTCACTTGGCAAAATGTGTATGCATGAGATGGGTGGCATAATTATATTAGTTAGGTGGGACTTGGACCTTTTGTGTATAAATAATGGGTAAGGGATCTCAGAGGGGTGCTTGATTTGTGGAAATCTTCCACCTTGCACCCTGTACAGAATAAAATGTTATCTCCTCGCTACACAGACTTTGTGCTTTGAGAGTTATTTTCAGTTTCAGGTGGCACTATGGTATGTAACCATAGCTCTCGCTTATGCTGGCGCCTATGGAAACCAGAGCCACTGCCACATCCTGAGTGCTGTACTGGGGTAAGCGAGGGTGAGGGTAGAGCTGTGGACAGGCTCGTTCGCAGCCCCATCTAATTATAGCCGACAGTCTAAATAGATGCTAAGTGCCGAGGGAGCTCTGAGGAGAGGAGAGCAGGACTTTGCAGGAAGGCACCCTCCGTGCCGTCGTAATGGACATAAACCCTCCCGGCGCAGGTGCTAATGAGGCCCCGTTCGGCGCCCGCAGCTGCCGCAGGAGCTCTGCCAAATCCCCCGGTCCCGGCTGCAGCGCAGAAAATAGCAGCGAGGGCAAAGGCTTAGAGCTTCTGTGCTGTAAGGAGAGAAGAGGGATGGTCCTGCGAGCCCCACCTGCCAGGGAGCGAGAGCCAACCTCTGGAGTGGTGATTTTGTGGTTAACTGAACAGAACTAATTCTGTGTAAATCGACAGGTCTAATTATGGGGGCCATTTCTAGAAAAGGAAAAGGGGAGCGGCTGAGTGATGCTCACAGCGCTGTGATGGATGAGATGGAGTGGTCCCTGCCTTGCTCTCAACAATCCAGCAGGGAGGGGGCAGGGGATGGGCAGGCATTGCGGGGGTCCCCGTGTCCCCACGCACCGGGGATGGGCATCCTGTGCCCGCGGTGGGGCTGGGCAGGATGGGGGGGCCCGGGTCACCTCCCGTGCCGCTGCAGAGGCACAGACTGGGGTCACCGCTCCCCTCATCCCCATCCCCACACCGAAACCCCCACGGCCCCCCCACTGAGGGAACTGGTGTGCAAGCCTGCAGATACCAAATGACCCCGATTCTGAAAACAGGAGTTTCCTTTTCATGAGAAAAGAGCGCGGCTGGTAAACATCGATGAGAAGATAAGGGGAGAAAGCAGGCAGACACGGAGATTTCCTTCACATCCCCCGCGGGGCACGAAGAAAGCACGAAAACGGCTTTTTACAACTCGCTCGCATTTCCCTGCCAAGCTCTGTCCCAAATAACGGGGACACCCCAGGATGAGGGGGTGCAGGTGCCCTTCCCTTCGCAGAAACCAGGTGTTTTACCAAAAAAACCCCAGCTGCCACCCCACACCCACCCACACACATGGGCCTTTCGCATCCGCCCCGCTGCTGCAGGTATCCACATCTAAACCTCATCGCCTTTCTGTGCTTTTCTCTAGTGACTAAAACCAGAATTTTTTTTTTCAATATTTTTTTTAGCACTGATTAATATTAAAGCACATCTCCTTAGGGGTTGTTTAAAAAAACAGGCAGAGCCTTTGAAGGGGGCAACAGTGAACTGCACCAAACCACATTAATTTGATTCATATTATCGTGTTTAAATTAATGCTAGGTTTTAAAAGGCTGTTTAAAACCAGGACAAAGAAATCACTGGCAATGTTAACTGTGCCACTTAGAGTAAACAGGCTTTTGGAGAGAAATGTAAAAATAAATATTCTGCTTCTCCAGCAGCCCCACTGATCATTTCCTAATGAAAGCAGGCAGGCAGACGAATTTCCTTTCAGTGAAGACACAGAAAAAAACCCGACAGGCTCGTGGTTATTTACTTTAGGATTTGAAATGAAATTACGGCAATTACTTTGCTCTTCAGAAGATGAAAACACAGAATTAATAGAATTCACAGAAAATGAATATTCAATTATCTGGGTTTAGGGTGTCTGCCTTGTTGATGCTCCAGGCTCTGGCAATGGGGAAGGGGGCTCCAAATGTTGGTCCAGGGCCACCTCCCCACTGCTGGAGCATGGAGGGGGCAAGGAGTTGTGGGGAAAAGGGCTGAGCAGGTTTTGGAGGGCAGAGTTGGTTTGCAAACATTGGAAAAGTTTGTAATCAAAACCCACTCCTGTTTCTCAGAGTGGTTTTCCTCGAAATGAGTGCGTGAGCAGTGTTGCCCGAGGTCCACAAACAACCAGGGGTTGTTTAGATGATGAATTGAGATGGTGGGGCCCAGGGTATGGAGCTGTATGCTCGGTGTGGGCTCTAACTCCAAAACAGAGTTTTTATCGTTCTACTTCAATGCTGCCATGAGTGATCCCACTCATTAAAGTGGAAGGGAGCTGCCAGCTGAGTTAATGACACTGAAATGGTTCTTACAAGGGATTGCAACCTGTGGGTCAACACCTGCACACACACACACGAGGGGACGTCTGTACCACGCTGCCAGCCAATCCACACCAAATACCACGTCTTTGTGCTCCATGGACAAAGGCTTCAGAAATGATGACTTATTAAATCATAAATAAAATAAATAAGAAATTATAAATAAACCGGAAATCACGACAATTAAAAGTTATCTCTGGATTCTTAAGTCTGGCTCGGGCTGTCATCAAGATCTAATGATGAGAATTGACCCCTGAGGGCCCTGAGCCTGCACAAGGCCAGTGTCTTCACCTCAGACCCCAGAGTGGGACCAAAGAGCCCTGCCCACAGCCCCTGCATTTCAGGAGCATTAAGGGCAAGACCTGCTTTTCCAGCTCACAACTACACATTAGGAAACACAGAGGTGAATAGTTTTTAAAGTATTTTTCTGCTCATAACCACAAGGTCATTTTTTGTTTTAAGCAGCAACCTGCCACATTAAAAGAAATGGATGGGAAACAATGAGCTTTGAGACAGTGAAATGCCTTGGATCTGGCTCATGGTGGTGCTGGCCTGGAGCAGCCTGCCCACATCTTGTCCCCGGGGCTGTGGATGTCCCCACACCTCTGTGTCCATCCCAACACAGTATGGGAACAGGTATGAGGATCTGCAGCGACAGAGCTTTGCCTGCAGGAGGGCCAGGAAAATCCCTTCCTGCAGAAATGCCCCTGCTCACACATCCTGCAGGGGGGATTAAATCCCCCAATCTCCAAAAATGGATGAGGTAACTCCTAATGCCACCGCCTCCGAGTCCCACACAGCGCAGCCCTTCAAACCAATGGCTACTGCCAAAGCTCTGCTGGCACCAGGGACACCCCCAGGCACCCCCTGCCCCCTGGGCCACCCCTAGCCACTCCCCAGGCTCTCCTGGACCTGTTCTGGGACCGGTCCTGCCAGTTCCCAAGTTTACATTTAAAGCATTTTGGAAAATTTCCTCCTATTTCCCCTTTATCGTGTGTTTCTTTGCGGTTCACGCAGCCTCACAGAAGGAGGTGACAGAGCAGCGCAAACTGACGTGTTTACAGCTCCGCATTTCAGTTTGAAACTGTGTTTTCTAAACTGACGGCTGTATATTTTCAGACCTTTCCAAAGTGCTTGTTTTTCTTTGTATAGCTTCTGCTTCATTATTCTAATTTAATAAAACCGTAGCTAAGGCAAAGCGCCGACTCTTTCTGGCTAATGACAGACTTTGATTTGTTTGTACTTCTTGTTATAGATTTTTCCTAATTACAAGCATTTTTTGGAGACAGTTGAAAAAATAAACGAGCAGCTGGTTTGAATGTGCAACCTATTATTGTATTTCCTAGAGCTGTGGAAAAAGTATTGCATTCGCAGCAGGATAGTTTTCAGCAGAGGAGGCGTTTTCCAGTGGGGAGCCCATCTCACCTCCCCTCCCAGTGCTACGGCTAGGAAAAAGCCAGTTTTTCAGCCTATCTGGTACCCCTGGACATACCCACCCAGTGCAGAGCAGGCTCTCCCCAGGACATGGGGCAGGGAGGAGGAGGAGCAGCACCCCAGAGTGAGAAGAGGTGTCTCCCATTAATTCCCCATTAAACACTGATGAGAGCATCTCCTGAGCCACAGACAGACAGTGTTTTTCCAAGCAGATGATGTTATTTACTGCACAAACATATGTATTTTAAAGTAATCAATAAGCGAGTTCCTGACTGCGGGCAGGCCCACACCGAATCCCAGAGGAGAGCCTTCCTCACCAAACCCTGTCCCACTGCTGCCAGACGCAGTTTTTGGCTGCTTTTTGCCATGCAGTTCATTGGAAATCACACGCACGTTATACAATGGCATTGCTAAACGCCCGCTTAACTCATCCCAGGCAAAGTCCCTGCATGTTTGAGTCCTCCCAGCAAAGACGATTTTCCTGAGAAAACAAACCACTACACGCTCCTTATCACCCCTCAGGCAAGAAAGCTTCTGGAGGTGGTTCAGTTTGGTTTTATCTCTTTAAAGATAACATACTTGATTGGAGAAAACCATTTAAAGACTCAAATCAAAAGAAAAAATATTAGGAGCCTGTGTGCTTTACTAGGACAAATTAAGAGAAAGTCGTATGTAAACCACACAGCTCACATTTCCCATGGCACTGAGCTGTAGGAGGGCTGCAGCCCCCAAAAGCCAGCCAGCACTCAGCTGCCTTCCAGCTGCCCCAATTTTCACATGGCAGCACAGAAATGTGGCGCAGGGTCGCTCTGATAATGGGAATTCCTCCACCAGCTCCCAGCACGGCCCTGCTCATTGCAGCAAGGGAAGTTAGGGGGCACATGGCTGCTCTGGATACTGGGGTGCAGGCAAAACGCCAGGCATTTCCCAAAGGTAGGACCCAGACAGCCTTTCCCACGCTCATTACTGCTGTGATACACCTATAGATTCACCACAAGATGCTCCCCGGTCCGTCCATCCCTCCCAACGCTGAGCTGCTCCACAGTCCCCTGGTGAAGCACCTCAAAAGCATGGTCAAGCAGTGCTTCCCTGTGCTCCCTGCATCTGGAGGATGGGGAAGTTAAAAACCCATGAAACTGGAGCGATTGGGCACTCCTGTCTATATACTGCTCACTTGTGGGCCTGACACGCAGCAGGGGATGCAGTGCACGTGCAGTGCCGGGGGTCGGGATGGGCAGGGACACGCAGGGAGGCAGAGATGGGCTGGGATGGGCTGGGATGGGCAGGGACAAGCAGGGGCAGGCCAGGATGCAAGGATGGAGGGATGGGAAGGAACAGACAGGACCAAGGGCAGTGAGGGCGTGAAGGGGGCAGCTGGGTGAATCTTCCTTTCTGGCCCACTGACGCACTCTGATGGGCAATAAAAAGAACACTGAGTTTTGTTGCCCTGCCCCTTCTCCTCGGGATCACAGCAACACGGAGGCCAGGCTCCTGTTCCAGTGTGGCGGTGGCACCACCAGCCCCATGGGGTGGGGGCCAAGGGGGTTTTCGGGAGGAGGGCGGTTTTCCATGACTCATGGGGTTTGCCTGCTGCAGGGAGGCTCCAGGTTTACTTTGCCAGCTCTGTGCCTCCCGCAGGCACAGCTTCTTCTGAAAAATAACCCTGCTGCTTCCACAGCACAGAGCTTTTAGCGTGATTCATTTAAAAGGAGAATGAATTCCAGTGTGGTTAGCCACACAGGGCTTTTCTAATAGCAAAGAAGAGGCAGGATGGGTGGTTTGAGGGCAGGAGGCTGCTGAGGGAGGGCTGGCACTTTCCATGAGCTGTGACCCCCTCCAACAGCAAACACGTCCCTTTGCTTGCTTCCAGGTACGTAAATGAGGATAATTGGAGTTAACCACCCTGTAAAACACCTGGAAACCTGGAAATGCTATGAAAGAGTCAGATCTATCATAGGGGGATATCAGAACTTTAACATTCAGCCATTATTTATTATCCAAAGGGTCAGGAGCTTGAGCACAAGCTGGGTTCAGGGTGGGCTTTGCACCCATGCGATGCAAGGAGTGGGCTCGGGCAGGGGCAGTGCTTGATGTCCCTAAACTGGGGCAATGGGGAGGAGTCAAAAAGCAGCAGAGAAGGTAAAAACCCCTCAGAAACCCAGTCTGAAAAGAAGGAAAGGCCTTCAACACGGGATTGTAATGAACCCCCATCATCGCACTGCACTCCCACCACAGCCACCCCCTCACTCAGAGCACGGCCACCGAAGGGGGATGCTCCCAGCCCAGTTTGTGGTCAGTGCCAGCTGCCCTGGGACCACCAAGGTGGCTGCCCAAGAGCCCCCTGTCAGGGTCTGCCCTCAACAGCATCACTGGGGTTTAACCCTGGTTTATAGGATAATTCTCAGATACAAGCATGGTGTTCAAAGAGCCAGCCAGCCAAACGGGCTCCCCCAGCACCCCAGGATCCGCATCACTGCTCTGCCAAACACCTCGGTTCTGACAATGCATAGTTGATATTGGAAATGGCATTGTGAGCCCAGTCTGACCAGCGATTACAGCCAGCACTGCTGCAGGGGGTTGAGCTGCGGCAAACCCAAGGCCTCTGCGTTTCCTTGCTCTTTCATCTACCCGTCATCCCAGGTGAAGGATTTTAATGACATCCATTTAGGGCTGTGTTTGGCTTTGTGTTTTTTTTCAAGCACACAGGTTTTATTATTGAAACAATTAAAAAAATGTAATCTTGCACTTTTCACACAACCAGCAGCCACTGGGACAGGGATGGGATGGGGACGGGTACAAATATGGGATGGGGATGGGGATGGGGATAGGATGGGGAGGGATGGGACTGGATGCCCCACTTCTGGCAGCCCCTGGCTGTGAGGGTGCAGTGCCCATGGGTGGGCAGAGGTGGGGGCTCCAGGGCTGGGATGACCCCAGGGCTCCATGCACAGGGCAAATGGTTTTTACTACTGAAAAAATCCCAGGTGGTTTTCAAAGGCTGGGAAAAGCAGTCCCTAATGGCTCCTGTTTTATCTGAAATTTTGGCTGTTCACATCAGAGCCTTCCTTGACATTTTACGAGTATTTTATCTATAAATTCCCTTCCCTCCACACCAGCCTGCTCTCCAGAAATAGAGCACAAGTGGCTTCGGAAACAGGGCTATATCTCGTATGCTGAGCGATCTCCTGACCCCACATACACATCTGCTGAATAATTAATGACTTTTTTTAATTACTGGAATACTGCGCAGATTCTTCTGGTGAACTGAAGGGGGAAAACAGACCTGCCTTTGGTGTTTAAAGGGGAGTCAAAGAAGGAGTGAAGCATCCCAAGACCAGGAAACACGGGGCTTTGGGTTTTTTTGGGAAAAAGCCATGTTTTTCACAGAATCACAGAATCACAGA
>NW_010203208.1:0-713 GCF_000695765.1 Mesitornis unicolor
AAGACCCCAATAAGACCCCAATAAGACCCCACAACCCCCAACCCCGCAGCTCACAACTCCTGGAACTGCTGCTTGGTGCCGGCCACAACAAAACCCCAATAAATCCCCAAGAAAAGCCCAGGAAGACCTCGAGAAAACCCTAAGGAGACCCCAGGAAACCCCAAAGACGACCCCAAAGGACCCCCAAGGAAACCCCAGGAGAATCCCAGTAAGGGAACAATAAACTGCGAATAGGGCCCCAAAAAAACCCCAAGAGACCCCAATAAAACCCCAAATGAGACCCCAAGAAAATCCCAGTAAGACCCCAAATAAAACCCCCAAAAAGATCCCAATAAAGCCTCAGTAAGACCCCAAATAAAACCCCAAGAGACCCCAAAAATAACCCCAAAAAACCCCCAGTAAGACCCCAATAAAACCCCAACCAGACCCCAATGAAAACCCAATAAACCCCAAATCAGACCCCAAATGAAACCTCAATACGACCCCAAGAAACCTCCAGTAAACCCTAAATAAGACCCCAATAAGACCCCAAGAAACCCCCAAGAAGCCCCAAACCCCAAATGTCAATAAGACCCCAATGGGGCCCAGTAAGACCCCAAAGAAGACCTCAAGAAAACCTAAGACAGACCCCAGTAAGACCCCAAATAACCCCAGTAAGGACCCCAGTAAGACCCCAAGGAAACCCCAACAGACCCCAAATAAGACCCCAGTAA
>NW_010203209.1:0-6969 GCF_000695765.1 Mesitornis unicolor
TGGACTGGATCAGCTTTAAAGGTCCCTTTCCACCCAACCAATTCTGTGATTCTATTCCATGATTTCCTCTTACATATGGGTGTGTGCATAAAATTGCTATTCTATTACTTCCTCTTACATATGGGTGTGTGCATAAAATATACATATATATACGTGCTTTCATTCAGAAGTTATTGTGGATTGGTTACAGACTACGAGAAGCCAGACTGTGAGTGGGAGAATTCTCTTCTCACAAGACAAACCTGGCCCACCTCTTGAGTACTCCTAGAGAGAAGAGGCAAGGGACAGCAATGTCCAAACCAATAAACAGCATAAATTTCCTTAAATCTACCCACAGACAGTCAGGGAGCAGAGATGACCACTGCAGCGATGGCCGTGCCACAGCAGAAATGGAGTCAGAAAGGTTGGAAAAGACCTCCAAGATCAGCAAGTGTTATCGTTGAGGACTCATCTCCTTAGGCATCAGTCTCAGTAGGCAATGACAGAACACCAAGTTCCCAAAATTTTGCCCCAGGAAGGATGTACGCAATCACACAGAGACACGGCTAAGACAGAATCTGTGATTTTAAGCCCCCTATGTCAGCTTAGACAACCTCAGTGTTTCTAACATAGAAACAAACATCAATCAGTTCATTGGCATTTCAGTGGAACTATGGCTTATTTCTGAGGGTTTTCCAAAAATGCTACTATACACCAGACGGGCATTTTCTGTTGTGTTTGGTTTTGGTTGGGTTTGTTCTTTCCAATCTTCTGATTTTTGTTTAAGGTTTTATTTCCTAGTTTCTCACTTCACTGCCCTGGCATGTACAGCTCATCTTGGTTATTCCAGAAAGGTGACGTGGAATAACAACCTCAACGTGCACAGACCCTCAAAAGCTTTGACTGCTGATGTCCAGGAGTGAGGAATGAGGTACTGGGTGCATTTAATAAATGTGCCCATGTATTTCAGCTGACGAATTAATGCACTGTTGATTTATGGGGAGAGGGAGGTGGGTAGCATGCACACTTGTTACCACAGCAGTAAATGGCTTTAACTTTAAGCATATGTTTAAATGTGCTGACCTCATGCTGTGCCTAAGAGGGATGGACTTGTGTTAAATACATGCATCAAGCGCTTGGCTTTGGTAGGCCCTGAAGGCTGAGCTCAGCAAAAGGATTTGGTCCCAGCTCCTACAGAATTCACTGCAAAGATATCAGGAAGAAATTCCTCCCTGTGAGGTGGTGAGGCCCTGGCCCAGGTTGCCCAGAGAAGCTGTGGGTGCCCCCTCCCTGGCAGTGCCCAAGGCCAGGTTGGACGGGGCTTGGAGCAGCCTGGGCTGGTGGAGGTGTCCCTGCCCATGGGGGTTGGACTGGGGGGGCTGTGAGGTCCCTTCCAACCCAAACCATGCTGTGATTGTATCATTCTATAAAGTAAGAAGCTGAAATACTCTGTTTCATCTGGTTCTGCACTGACTGCTCCAGCAATCAGAAGCGATGGGCTCCATCAGCTGCTCACAAGACCATGGGCCCCTGTTCTGTGCAGAAGAGCCTGGGGGAGCCTCTCCAGTTGCTGACTGCAGCCAAGGACCTAAAGCTGTCACCCAGCCCCATGTTGTCACCTCCAGACAGGCTGGAAAGCTGTGTCCTTGCTGCTTCAGATCCATCTGCACAGCTACCAAGGACTGGGACCAGCAGTGTAAAGACACCCATACACCAAGTCTCACTTCAGAGTGACTCTACAGTAACACAAATTAAGTGACACTTGTCACTGCTAAACCTTGGGTGCTTTACAAAGAGGAGAAACAGGGTTAATGTCATTCCAGACACAGGGAAGATGTGAATGGCCCCTCTAACCCAGTCCAGTGTCCTGTACATTAGGAAAATAATCTTTTTTGCATTCTCCAAGCACTAAGGGTAATAGCATGCTGACAGACTTCAGAGGTGTTAGTAGGAAAACGATGAAGTGCTTATAAAAGACTTTATGAAAATCATGACTGCAGTTACATTCCTGTCTGACTCTCTTAGGGACTCTCCCGTCACAGCAACAGCAACTGAGGTCTATCATTTATTTTATCACACATTGGATTGGTTTTTAATATAGCAGAAACAATCTGGCCTGATTTCTAAAAGGAAATGAAAGCTGAATGCAGTGTTCTGCAATGCTAGCCTCGTTGATCGGTGTCTATGTGGAGCTGCTCGAGCTGGGAGCCAGGCTCAGCAGGGGATGTGAGCAAGAAACCCCTGTTCTAGGTCACCCAGCAGAGGTGTTCTCAGCTCCTTTTTTCCAAATTTACTGTGCTGTGAAATGAGATCCCCTTCTGGCAATGCTCCGTTTCCCTCCTGTCCTTGCAGAGCTGCAAGGAGATGAGAGCCTGCTTACAGAAGACTTTTCCAGCATCCTCTGTTACTTGCTTTACAGCCCAGTGTAAACACCAGTGAAGCCTCACTTCACCACACGCTGTATAAACACAGAGCAGGAGAAAAACCCTCGTCCTGAAGAGTTCACACTCCAAACGAGCAGGCACACACATGGTGGGAAGGAAGAGTAGTGATTACTCCCTCTGCTACAAGGAAAGATCTTTGGGCAGGGAAAAATTCTCTAATCCCCAATTGCTGTGTCTGTGCTTGTGAAAACAAGCTGAACTTTTCCTTAGAAGAAACACTTAAGGGTTTCCAGCTAAACAGAAGTGTTAGCAAGATTTCTGAAAGGCAGGTGGGGCAGCACTGATGGCAGAATTCAAGTTTGTCCAGACCTGGGCTAATGCCTCCCCTGTAAGGCATCGCAGCTGGAACCTGCAGTAAACCCAGGTTCTGGTGGGTTTCTCTGCTCTGGTCAGACCTCACCTGCAGTGCTGGGTCCAGTTTGGAGTGCCCAGCACAAAAAGGACATGGAGCTGCTGGAGCGGGGCCAGAGGAGGCCACAAAGATGATCCAAGGGCTGGAGCAGCTCTGCTATGGGGACAGCTGAGAGAGTTGGGGCTGTTCAGCCTGGAGAAGAGAAGGCTCCAGGGGGATCTTATAGCGACCTTCCAGGACCTGAAAGGTGCCTGTAAGAAATCTGGGGAAGAGCTGTTCACTGGGGCATGGAGTGATAGGATGAGGGGGAATGGTTTTAACCTGGAAAAGGGGAGATTTAGGTTGGATATGAGGAAAAAGCTCTTCCCCATGAGGTGGTCGATCACTGCACAGGTTGCCCAGAGGTGGTGCAGGCCCCATCCCTGGAGATATTCAAGGCCAGGCTTGATGGGGCTGTGAGCAACCTGGCCTGGTTCAAGATGACCCTGCTCACTGCAGGGCTGGACTGGATCAGCTTTAAGAATCCCTTCCTACCTAGCACATTCTATGATTTTATGATAGTTTATGAAAAAAACCACAACACGACAAAACCCTGCAGACCGATGAGCTTTCCCTCTTCAATTGTATATGCTTCTCCATCAGTACTGGGGTTTTATAGTCTTCAGTTGACAGAAACCTCCCCTTTCAGAGGTGTTGAGGTCCAGAGGCCTCTTTGTTTTCCCAGCTCCCTGGGACACCCCATCTGGTTTGGTAAAACACTCCAAATTCTGTCACTGTTTCTGATACAAAGCTCCTGATCCCTGAATTTCACCTCCAAGAGACCCATTCTGTTCCAAAGGCTAAAAACAGTGGTAAGACTTCATGCCACTGAACATCTGCTCAGGTCTCTCCAAGTCACACCATTACCCTCTAATTGTCAAAATTCAGGTGTCACAACTTTCACAGCCTCGCTGCAGGAAGCAGCAGAGATCAAAGGGAGCAGGGTCTCTTACCTGCAGCTTTCAGCACTTACTACAGATCAGTATCTGAATAATCCCACCCAGATCAGAGCATCTGCTCAGGCCCCAGATCTTGTCCTGGAGGCGAATGTGAGAGCCAGGCCATCGTGGGCCAGAAATCAGCTCGCACCAAGGCAGAGGCCTCGAGTGCTCTTTGCAGGTTAATTCTGCGCACAAATTTGCCCTGAAATAACGCCAGCAGCTTGACAGTGCATGTTTGGTTGTAGATGTTTCTGTTTTGACTGATGAAGTACTGAGGAGCTCCTGCCCCGAAGCAGCCATCTCTTGTTCCCCAGCGCTCGCAGCTGAACAACAAAACCTTTGAGGTGAAACATAAGTAGTTATTTAGGTTTCCATCTGTGCCTGAAGGCAGTCCTTAATAGGAAGTATTTTAAATCCACTTCAGGAGGTGAATGGCAACTGGAACAATAGCAGACAAAATTCTGTGGAATTAGACTTTGTCGTAACAGCAACCATTTATGGCTTGATTCGGGTTTACTTCTTTGCAAGGCAGGAAAGGAAGGAAAACAGCGAGCTACAGCTCTGGAATGCCTTCCCCTGTGCACGGCCATGAGATTCGCAGCATTTAAGCAGCACTTTAAAACAAATCTCAGGAGCACCTTCCTCGATCCAACACTCACGTACCCCCCAGGTCCTCAGCGGCAGCTCGCCACGACAAGGCCGGCACGCCAGCACGACCTGAACCCACACAGCGAGACGTGTTTGGGATAAGCTTCTTTCTGAAACTCAGCTTAAATTGAAATCACATTTTCAACAGAGAAACCTTTCAAGAAAATCTAACGTTTTGTTTGCAAAGCGCTCTGTTTCAGCTTGAATGTTAATTGGGACTTCACCGTTAGAGGCGTACACGTGGACAGAGGTTGTAGCACGTATTTGTAGTTCATTTCAACACTGTCACAGGAGAAAAGGCTGCGTATCCACAAGTTATTTTGATGTTTCCAAATGAAAATTTCTCAGAACTTCCATTCTGTAACTCTGCCCCCACCAATTTATTGGTCTCTGTTGTGATTCTCTGCTTTCCAAACCATAGGAACCGTTTGTAATATGCCCACCACACTTAGGGGGATTATAAAACAGCCCACGTAGCCATAGTAGAATGAAATAATCTCTGCACATTCAACTCTCAGGGTGACCCGTGTCAGCAAAAACATTCACTACCTATTCCACTTGCAGCATAAATGATTTAAGAGCAATTTCTTTAGAAACAAACCTGAAATCGTATGCCCTGGAGTTCCCACAGAGCAATACCTCAACTAATAACACACAGGTCAAGGGCCTAGGAAAGCGCTCATTAAATCTGCTCTGCACTTCAATAAAGCCTCTGTTGATACAATAGCGAATGCACTTTAATTGCCTGCAGATTTAGGAACACTGATACCTTGCAGAGCCTTAATTGTGCAGCCCAGAACAAAGTCACAATTGAAAAAACCCTGCTTTAGCACTGAATTACATTACTTCTGAATAAAAAAATAAAACCCTTTAGTGAAGGGCATCATTAGTTTTTACTACAAGTCTGCAGTGCTTTCTTGATTTCCTAACTTTTTCTTTCTCCATATTTCGAGATCAAATCCATTCACTATTGATTAACTCAAAGGTACAAATTCCTTCAGTCTTTCAAACAGCCAGAGGAAGAAAACTGGGATACCTACGGGTAGGAAAGCAGTGCAGCACCCACCTCCTTCTGTCAAATACAAAACCTGTTGAGGTGAAGAGGCCAAGTTCTCCTTTTTACCCAGCTCCAATGGCTCCTGAACCCTCACAACTGGAGATGTGAGACCAGAGGGACTGTTTCTTTACAGCAGGCAGGCCTGTTCCTGACCTGCCACCTCACTGATCGTCCCAGGCCGTTTATTGATGATTGGCACCAGGATAATGTCTCTGATCTGTCCGTACAAGACTCTCTTGCCCCGAGTTGCTGCCAGGTGCAATAAACTGCTGCATCCATTCACTTCTGTATAGTAACGTATAGTTTCAAGAAGCCCCTTTTCCACAGCCAAGGGTTGGCTTGGCCAGCAGCTCTCCTCTGGTTCCCAAAATCTGGGCCTGTGGAAGGGGTAACTGCCCAGCACGTGCTTGATCTCCTGCAGATCTTCCCATCCAGGAGTGGTTTTGGAGCACCAGCACCTCGGGTAAGGAGGGGCTGGTATCAACTGGCACTGGATGGGACCCCAGCTCACAAGGGCAAGCCCAGTTTAGGCACTGCCTACGCCTCCCAAATGCAGTCGCTTCCCCAGACTGCCCTGGCCCAACGCATCTCTTTTCAGCTGAAAGGAGCTGCATTTTACAAGCACAACTGCCCTGTCCCTCCTCCTGAAGGGACAGGGTGAGACCTGGGAATAGATCCATTACAAACTGGGTATGCATGGCAAATAAAAATGAGTTTCACTCAATGCTCATCTAAGGCAAGTCTAATCCTGCCACAGAAATGTTCTCCCAGCTCACTTGTGGGTACCTCCATCGTCTCAGCTTCCTGTGTTTCTCACCAGGCAATACAGGGAGCTGAGGAACATCGCCCAGTGATGCTCCTCATTGAGATCTTCCCAGAAAGACCCATTTTACACCACCACTGCAGCCCTGCAGCGTTCACCTCCCTTCCAGTTTGGAGTGAGAGTTACTGGTGCAAGAGGTCATAAGTGGTTTTCCCTCTTGTGGGAGCATTTTAGAAAATGAACAAAGACTTATTTTAATTCCCATCTTGGCTCCTCTCCGAGATGCTCTCTTTTTGCACTGAAGGACTTGGCAGCAGCCCTGGTGTCAGCAGAGCAGGAGCGACTTCCTCCTCTAAACGCTGCCTTGTAAATTATTTCCTCTATTGCACATTCCCTTTCCTGACAACGCTCAGTGTGCAACCTGCTCTGTGCTCATCTGCTTGTGGGTGCAGTAATAAAGCAGCATTTAATACTTTCTCCCTCTTTCAGCTCAAACTCCTAACACAAGAACAGGAGTGAATCCCTTTGTAAGAGCTTCCCAACTCCACCAGCCTTTACGTGCTAATTCTTCACACAGCGAGGAAACCACTGCAGCATACGCTCCCCAGGCATTAACAGGTACAAGTGAAAGCAACACACACTGTTCATACCACTAAAGCCTGATGAGAGGCAACTTTGCAGATGAAATTGGTGTTACGTTGAGACTAAGAGCTGAGATACTGACCTGGACAAGTTCACCCTCTCTT
>NW_010203210.1:0-13462 GCF_000695765.1 Mesitornis unicolor
CAACTGAGCGATTCTGTGATTCTGTGAATGTCCACAACTCAGAAGCCAACTCCTCTCCACACCTCACAGACTGCACATGGCTTCCCAGGTAGAGATTTATGGAGACTTGTGTAAGATCAAGGGGAAAAAGTCCTTAGTTTCATTCTTGCTAAGTCCCTCCCTCTCAAAAAGACATATCTAAGATCCATGATCATGTCAAATCCTTGATCCCTTCACCCATCCAAGATGTCCATCTATGGAAAAGTTTACTCCTATTGGTCAGAATTTCCAAAACTATAACGCTTAGGAAACAATCTTATAAGATCAACAGCATAAGCAAAAGGCACTGCTGCAAGCTCTGCCTGGTGTCAGTTTTGGCAATGAGTGCAGTGTCTTGCTGCCAAAGTGCACTCTCTGCTTGTAAGCAGAAGTCCGTACTACTTTGTTGAATTTCAAAGGCTTGGTGCTGTTTCCATTCTTGCCAAAGTGTACATTTTTGTACTTTACCAGCTTGTTCATTGCTTATGTTTTGTAAAGAGTGGGCAAATATTGTGTGATTGCCTCGATCCATTTTCCCATACATGTGCTGTGTCTGAAAAAAGAGACATGTTGGGCAAGTGTGGCAGCATCCAATTCCTGAGAGCACACAAAATGGCAACAATGATTACTGGTTTAAATAAATATAGCAACAGTGGTGGCAATGCCATCTATTCCTACAGTGAATATAATTTAACAACCATGTTCATATGCTTCCTGCTATCCATCAATTACTGAATCAGCAAGAAATTGCATACTCAGACAGAGCCACTTGGGTAATTGCACTGCAGATAGCAGTTATGACTGTTTAAGGAGTAGATGAGTCAGATGGTTAAAACTCAAAGGAAAGCAAACGATTTCTGTTTGAAAATCTCAGACTTTAATCCTTCATAGTGAGGACTAAATGATTAAAAATTGTAAAAAATAACTTTTGCTTCACAGTCAGAATTTCTATAGCATACGCCTGGCAGCTGTATGAAAACAAGAAGTAGCAAGATCAGCTGGATCTACTTTTTCAGTGCCAATGTCAGGCCCTTATCTACAGGCCTTTTAATGAAGTACAACACTGAGTCACTGATAGCAAAGTGCTGGGATTGCTGTCATTTCCCTTTTGTGACTATCCCTCAAGCAGTCCCTGATATTAGGTTTTGTCCTGTCACTTTTCTGAAATTTTTTAACCACTTACCTCAACCATCTTAAATATTCCTTCAGATTCCTATTGTATGAGGAGAATAAACATTTCAACTAGAGCTTGAGACTAGGCATTTGCTGGTTTTACACAGAAGATAGTGTAATTTTGTGGTGTATTTAGCAACATTCACTAGCCGACATGCTTAGTCAGATAAAGTTCTCAGTGGGGATCAAACTAGAAAGCCCTTTGTTGAGCAGATATGTTCTTTTCACTCAAAATAATGGTAAAAAAATATCCAACAGATACAGAGAGCCAACATAAATTCAGGAAAGCAAAACTAAGACACAAGTATCAAACTCCTTTTCGACAGAACTCTTGTTATTGCAACTAGAAGAGGAAGGCATGAAGGGTTATTGCTGCTCAGGTTGCATAACCTAATACCTAGAGAAATTGATAGCATAGCTGGCCATTAAATATCCTCTTCACTCCTAGGCAATCTTTGAGTGTGCCAACAATGTTGTTATTGCCAAAAAAGTCAAGGAATGGCTATAAGACCCTATTTTCTAGAACATGTCCTCCTCTGCCAAACCCCACATAACTGCAACTCCAACTTGGTATATTTAATTTTGGCTTAATTAGTAGCAAACTGCAGCTTGAAATTAAGTTCTGTACTTATTGTGTTTATAACAATGCAGGAGGGAGTCCTTCTCACCCTGGGTTAAACAAATACAGAGAAAAAGAGAGGAAATTTAAATGTAAGATCAAATTCAAATAATAGGCAACAAAAGGTACATCCTTGGCCCCCAGCATATTCCCTGTCTTATGTCTGCTGTTCATTACAAAAAAGTAGTTATAAAAGCTTCTTACAAAATTTCTCACAGAATTTTTCAAATATGAATTGTTAGGTAAGTTAAAGCAATCACTGCCAGATCTCCCCACAATAAAGTAATAAAAATACTCTTAATTAGTTGTAATTTACCAATATATTTAGCTGGAATTGTCATTCTTACTGATTATTTGGATTTCTGACTATTTTCACTAATATGATCATTTTCCACAAGTTACTCATTTTGCTGTTTTGCTGTTTCCTTTTTCTGCTATTTCCTTCTCTGTTTTTGTTTGAGTTTTAAAAGCTGTGCAGTCTAACAACTTCTGGCTGTACACAGTGGCAAAAAACTTAGTCTTCCACAGTTACGGCCAGGTAACCTCTTCAGTACTTTTACAGCATATTTTCAAATTAGTAAGATTAGCATATGTGCATTTTGTTATGGCTCGGTTTTTCCTTCACAGATATTAAATTAATGTTCAGAAGTTCCCATTTTGTGCTAGGTCTGAGGAATCCGCTAATCCCACTTAAAAGCCATGTGGCCTGGAGACTCTCAGCTTTCTCATGAAGGAGGAGATATTTTTAGGAGTCTGAATGAGGAAATATATGAAGTAGAAGAGAGCAGAAGGTAGAAAAGAAAGGACTTTGTCTGGATAGGTTATGAGAGATTGTGTCTGGGAATTCCAGCAGCACCTCTCTTACTGGCCAAGGTTTGAAGGAGCAGTGTCAAGCCCACAGGGATCCCCCGTTGCACATGTTGGACATGCCATAGCATGTGGCTGAAAGGGGTTAATGATACAAACACAAACCAGTAAATTTAAAACTTTTAAGCAGGGCTACAAGTGCCAGGAGGAAGGAATCCCAGAGCCCTTTAATTGTTCTGTTTGGATCTATTTCAGTTACATTGATAATTGTAAATTAAACAATGCCAGCGAAAGTGCCAGGCTCTGACACTTCATATTTTACACTACTGAACTGTATTACAGCAGGTAGCATGGTTTGGTCCAGGCTGATTAACACTCTCCTAAGGAATTCGTATGCACAGTCTGGGTTTTAGCACAGGCCAAGGACCATGCTCCACAGGCAAGTTAGACATACTCATGGTGTAGGAAGCTAGGAAAGGTTAATAGCATGGATCCGGGCTGTTTCACATCATTTGGCCCCAGCATCAAAGAACAATACCAGACAAACTGCATTTGTCAGTGTAGACATGTTCTTTTTGTTCTGTTTTTCAGGTCTCTGCCTTATCTTAAGCATATTAATCACACTGTATTCTCAAAAGGCAGATAGAGGCATGAGTTAAACCTTTGCCTGGAGCAACGCTGGTTAAGGACTGATCAATTACATTTGATTTTTTCCAGTAGTGATTCTACTTTCTGGAGGAATAAAGAAAGCAGAACTGCCCATCACCATCCTGAAGGTAGCCCTGGTGCTCCTTGCTTGCTGAGGAGAAGTGCAGAGACAGATGAAGCCGGCAGAAGAGTAAGGCTTTGGTAACAGAGGGGTCAGTAGAAAAACTCTTATTGTTCCAGTGTGGAGTCCAGGATTTCACCTTCAGTGTTGTGTTCATTAGAGCCTCCCAGGAGTGCACCAGTAGCATGAAAGACTTACCCTCTGATATTTCAGAATCCCAGGTGCCATCAGTTCAAGAATGGATCTGCCGTTGCAAATTATGTAGACCAGAGCACATTAGAAACTTTCTTCCTTGAAGTCTGCATTTTGGATTATTTGCCACGAGCTTTTACTGATCTGTCTCTTTCTGCTTTCTGAACATTCCTTTTCTCACTCTACATTTAAACTGAGAGATAACTACTACCAAAACTACTTGCATGACTTTTGTCCTAGATCTTGACGTGGTTTTGCCATGTAAAGTCACTTTAAAGTGGAGACAACTGTTACCCTTTTTTAACCCTCCCCTCCTACGTCAGATGGAACCAGAAAAAGGTATCTCACCAGGTAGAAATCTGTCCCAGAGTGAAATTCTGGCACAAGCAATGCCAATGGCAAAATCCCATTCCATTCAATGAGTTACATGGTTCTATTATGCACTTCAAATACATGTTAAATGGAAACTTAGTTATATCTTGTGGAACTGCTACAATCCACTATTTATTTGCTCTGAACTATTGACCTTCTCCTGCCATGTCTTAAGCATCAAAGTGCTGTTTGTTCGATTTAATTGCCTACAAGCAAAAGAGTCTGTTGTCTTCCTCTTCACCTTAATGATGCAAGTGTTGTTAATTGAGAGTAGCTGATTACAACACAAGGCACGTTGCTGTGGAAGCTGGAAAAGTCAGACCAGCATGTGCAATCCTGGGGGATGATGAGCATCTTTAAGTTTTTAAGGAATCAATGCAAGCTGAAAAGCTGAAAGTCATGGCTATGGTCAGGACATGAGTGGGTGCATACAATGATCACACTCCTGGAGGATAGCAAGCAGATGTCCTTCATGTCCAGCTGGACATGTCCTTCCCTAAGACATGTCTTTTCCGCCTTAATGCTCTTATTAAAGAGTGAAGAGGTAATGTTGTTTTTCTCAGATGAATATTTGGAGTTTTCAGCATACTCCTGAATTTCTCCCTTTTATCAGGTTACAAGTAATTACCATGCATGCCATCACCTGCAGTGCCATTATTCAAATATGTGTATGGCTTGAATGCTCTGCTTAGACAAATATTTATCATCCTTTAAAGCTTCTCTTGGAAAAGAATATATCTTCTGTTCTCCCTTATCACTTCACACGTACCATGATTAAAACAGAAGCCACATCTGATGGGAAGGTCTGTGTAGAAAAGGTCTGGTGCTTACAGAGAAATTACTTTCAGAATTCTGTAAGAATAAGACAACATGAAAAAATCATAAATAAATTCCACATTTAAAAAGTTTAATGGTCCACCTTGTTCAGAACAAATTTAAGTCTCCTCTCTCAGCTTCCACTCTGTGTACTCTAGGATTGCTCCTGAGTCTGACAAAGAGGGCTCGGTAATCACTGTAGAAATGTTATTACAGAGCAAGACTTTCTCCCATCAGGGCTTTCTGGAATATTTTCTACCATCCAAAAAATGACTAGTTGTTATCCTTGCCTCTACCAGTTCATAAAGTGTCTCAGTGATTGTTGATAGTTAGAATAAAATACTTAGTGGAAAGTCCGTAAGAATAATGAGCAACAAGGATATGATCTTAAACAGGTTTCCTTTGGAGGTCTAAGGATTATCTGCCTAAGAAGTGAGTGAGGACTAGTAGTGATACTTCTACCCAAAAACTACGTGGCCAGAACACAGTTGCCATCTTTAAGATTCTGGAGCACAACTCATTGAGAGATCCAGGCAAGCCACACACTGACAAGTGCAAACATGCACTTGATTTTGGTGGAAAGAGAAGGAGCAAAGAGAGAGAGTTCTCTTTTATCAAAACTTCGGGTTTAGGCAAGTATCAAACTTCACTTGAGATCCAGACATGCCTTGAAAGTGCAGTCTTTTCTAGATTCCCAATCCTGGCTTCTTCTGAATGGTCAGGCAGAGGAGGAGGCTGTGCAGGGAGATGGCAGACACCAACTATGTGTCCATGCATGGTGCTTGTGGGTCCTGTAGGGATTCAGCAAAGCTCTCCATACCACAGAGATGAGCTGCTACGTGTGGAACTGGGGTCTTGTAAACATTTCTGTTGACTGGGGGGAGAACTACCAAATATCGGTGAATGTAACAAACATTCACCACTGATTAACCCAGCTATAAGTCCAGAATAAACAAATTGCTGTGGGCTTTGTCTTCTGCTCTTCTCGTTGACATTCACAGAATCACAGAATGGCAGGGATTGGAAGGGACCTGCCAGGGCAGGACCACCTAGACTAGGTCACACAGGAACGCGTCCAGGCGGGTTTTGAATGTCTCCAGAGAAGGAGATTCCAAAACCTCTCTGGGCAGCCTGGTCCAGCGTTCTGTAACTCTTACAGTAAAAAAGTTTTAAATTTAAATTTAAATTTATAAACATGAATAAGGTCACCCCTCAGTCTCCTCTTCTCCAAGCTAAAGAGACCCAACTCCCTCAGCCACTCCTCATAAGGGAGAATGGTACTTCCCACAGGGTCTAAGAAGAAAACAGCACAGCGTCATTTTATCAGTTGAGCATCACACCTCCCCTTGTCATTAGAGGATCCCACTCACATTTCGGAGATGAAATACCTGTTCTATTTACCTGCACAGACTGAATGTAAGCCAGAATAGCAGACTTCCCGCCTCCCCACTCTCTTACAATTTCTTGCATGCCTTTTCCAACTGAGAATTGCAAAAGATATATCGTGCCTTCCCAAAGACACAACATAAAGCAGCTTCTTATTAATGCAGGACCAGCATCCAAGAAACAGAGGAAGAAAAAGCAGCTTTTTCCAAATTATAACATAAAATTAGCTTAATTTTTCGTAAGTCATGCTGATCTGATACAAAAATAGACAGATAAACCAAGGAAGGATATATTGTATTGTAAGAAGAGATCTTAAAATCACTTCCAGATGCTAGCAATCTTGATTGTATTTGCTAAAGCAAGAGCTATGAAGGCATACACCTTCAAATAGCAATTGGTGATGCCTTGAAAGAGTTTTTGGTCAAAAGGGTGGTGGTGGGGAAGTCTTTGTTAGGTATATATTAGTAAAATAACATTTTGTTCTTTTTCTTACCTGTTTTTCCCTAATTGTCTTCTTTGTCAGGTGAAATTTACAGCCCAAGTTGAACCAGAACATAGAAGTACATTGTTAATGGCTCACATAAAGCAGGTAAATTAGCTATTTTTACCATTTTTCTTCTTGAAAGCTTTAAGATCAATTTGTACTGTCTACCCAATTGGTAGAAAAATGTCTGTGCCTTAGTGTGTTGATAATGTGGGAGCTCCAGGAATGGTTCTGTTAATGGAGCTGTTTCTTAACATATGATTTCCCTAAAACTGTCATCTTCATCTGCTCTGGAGCTATCTGACCCTGTCTTCTCTTAGTACTGGGATACACTCAGAGCTATGCACTAGAACTTTAAAATACTGTTGTTCTTGTAAGTCTCTAGCTCCAGTCTTTAAGGAAACGTTGCATAAGACTTTCAAACATGGCTAAGTATTATTGCTTCCTTCATTTTGGAGGTGCTTTGTTTCAGAAACCTTTCTCCTCCCTGGAAATGTTCAAGTCCAGGTTGGACAGGGCTTTGAGCAAGCTGCTCTGGTGGGAGGTGTCCCTGCCCATGGCAGGGGGGTTGGACTGAATGAGCTTTAAGGTCCCTTCCAACCTAAACCATTCTATGATTCCATGGTTCTATGAGAAAGACCCTCATTTTCAGAGGGAGGATGCTGACCTTGCTACCAACTTGAGCACTGGGCTCCTTTGTGGTTAGTCGCTACTTGATTTGACTATGATCATAAGAAGTAAATCCATATTCTGTTTCAGGCTAGTGAATGCCCATGATCGAACCAGGAACTGAACTCTGATTAGGGAATGACAAGTAACTTTTATAATTACTGAGCAGCCTTTCTTCTTACACCGGAATTAAGCTGTGCCACTTTTGTTAAAACAGACCCTGCTTTGCTTTTTATACTTCATGCACTTCATGTACTTCATCTGGCTTGAAAGTCTAGTTGGTAAGCAATGCCTTAAGAACAATGTGTCTATCTCTACTACTTCAATCAGCAATGGTGCAGAGCATGACATAATTTTGGGGTAAGTACTGTCAACTTCCTTAAGTCCATAACATGCATGGCATCTGTGCCTAGGTTTCTCCCTTGGCAGAAGCTATCTTTTCCAGCACAGAAGTATCTAGCATACATAAATAGTATGGATCATCAGGGAATTGCACTTGTGGAGACAGCCCAAGTGTTCCTGCATCCAACAAACCGTGCCATATAGATTTTCCCACTTGCTGCTGCAAAGCATGTAACACCTTTGCTTCACGAAACACTTGTAATGTTTTTCCCAATAATGTCAAAAGGACTTGAGCAACAAGGAGGAAACTTAAACAATGCATTAAATCCAGTCAGCAGAATTTTCCACTTTCCCAGTAAAGAGAACAGTGGTGTTTTGTAGTACAGCTGAACAGCAAATGCTGTCCACAGGGCTGATGTCCACTATGAGAGAGTAGAACTTCGGTCAGCTGAATGGCATTCCCTGCAGTCAAAGAGAAAGAGTTCACACTGTGGAGTCTCACTGGCCTGCTGACAGTCTGAACCTCCCCACTATAAACTGCACGATTCACTGAAGAACAGCTAGAGTAAGTGGTTAACCTATGAACTTACTGGAGGAGGTTTAAATACATCGTATATAAAAAGAAAGACCTACCCTCTGCAGGCCACCAAGATTGATATTGGGCATACTGCCCACCACAGACAAAGCTACTATATATTTCCTGTTTTGTTATCAATTTAATGTGTTAGCACTCTTAGAAGGTTGGCAACTATTTCAGGTGTTGGGTGGGATCCTTGACAGAGAGAAATACAGTTATAAAACACCACCCATCTATATCATGTACTGTTGTTAAAGAGAAAGGTATTTGTTGGCAATAGTAAGTCTGGAACTATTTCAAAACTTTATTTGACTCTGGACAATAGTCTCTTCTGCTATTCTTTTGTTTATCATGAAAATGTGACTTTTTTTTTCAAAATCAGCGGAATATAGAACATAATTTTTGTCACATAATCAATTTAATGGGATAAAACTTCATTGTGAATTCATCCTTTTGTTCATTCGACTGCGACCCTGTTTGCACTTTTACATTTTGCAGCATGCCAGCGGTCATTTCCGTTGGGACTGGAATACATAGCATAGACTTAATAAATAAATTTCCATTAATCTAAATTCCTTGTTTCATTCTGCTTTCTAACTTCATTTCTTCTGAACAATTTAACTATTGCTCACACAAACAAAAGTGGATATAAAGCCCACAGTATATTTATAAGACCATGCAGAACATATTCAAAGCTCCTCCTTCCCTATCTCCTTCTTCCTCTCTACACACACGATTCAGGAGGGGAAAACAATTCTGCACCTCAGGAGTACTTGAAAGGCAGAAAATTTAAAGCGAAAAAGTTTATGTACATGCAAATGTGGGATAAAATCTGTTTCATACTCACCATCAAGTTGTAGTCTAGGATGATCCCACTTTGCAAGGTAAGCCACAGTTTTCATCCACATCTCTTTGAACTCCAGAGAAGACGTTAACTTCAAGCTCTCTCTAATAGTCAATGAAGAGCCATTATCTCCATTGACTGTCAGTGACACCCTAACCTAGGTTGTTGAGCTGATAAGCAGTTAGAAAAAGCTATCTATGCATGTAAAAATAATACAATTAGTGTCTTCAGAAAGCAAGAAAAAATTTTGTCAATCTCTGACTATCAGAATGGTCACCAGCCTTATCCATGGGCAAAACACTGGAGTAGGACTGTGCTGCTAACAGCTCCATCTTTGCATAATGCCAGCATGTAGAAACATGCTCTGAGAGTCAACGCACAGGCCCATGACCAACCTCAGAGGCTCTCAGATGCAGAGGTGTTTTGGGATCACAGGTCTGCTACATGGGATCATCTTGGTCTATTTTGGAAGCAACAGAAGACAGTGCAGACACTTCTTGCCAAGCATTTCTGATTGGTTTGCCAGCTACTCACATGCTCACTGGAAGGTGTGCATCATTACACATGTCCTCATATCCTCTATATTCGCATCTAACTTTCCTGTATTGCAAGCTGCCCAAAGCTGGTCTTTGATTTCTCTCAGCCAGGCCCCTTTTCCTCTCCTCTTTGACCCAGGACATCCTTCAAGCTGGTACAGGACAACTGACTGGCATTTCTCTTTGAGATAGGAAAACTAAAAGGACCACAGAAGACTGGTTAATGCAAACAGCAGAAAAGAGATTATGGGGGGGGTTTAACTCAGTTTGACCCTTGTAAGTAATTCTGGTTCCTGCTATTTTCAGTAAGTCAACAGCAATTTCTGAAGAACAGTAGTAAGTGTTTCTGGGGGCTCTTCTCAGGAAAGACACTTAAGCCTTGCACCAGACAAAGCATCTCTGATCTGCCACCACAGGAAAATATTTCTCATCCTACAAAACCCAGGAAAAATATTTAGCACTGGAGGTGGCTCAGAGAAAAAAGATTTCATTGTGTGAGAAATGGCAGCATTTTGAAATGAGTTTCTGTTCTAAATTAGATTGTTTATGATGAAAGTTAAAATCTATGGAAAGAAGAACACCTCTGTTAAAAATGGGAAATGTCAACTAAAACTGTTGGCATTTTCAATATAAATGAAAGCATTCCATTTGCTGATAGAAAATCAATTCAAACCTGACAAATGAATGGTTTGTTCCTGTGACTTACTCATTTTTGAAATGTTAGCTCCAGTTTTTCCCTGTTTTCATCATCAGATTCGTTTTTTAAATAATGGAAATTAATTTTTCATCAGAGAATTTATTTAACTATGTTACAAAATCATGCTTTCTGAAGGGAATTGTCCTAGGTCAGTAGCTTCAAGAAGCCTTGACCACAGCATGTGACACATGCTTGGTGTGTACGTGCACGCCTCTATGCAGATGTATATAAAATATACATATAAATTCTCTGATCCTCTGAAAAACAGGCTTTGGCTTCCATTGTGTCAGACTCCCAGAAGGATCTCTCCACCTCACTGCAGCAGATTTACTGCTTGTAATAAGCTTTGTTGCTCTGCAGTATGTATGCACTTGCAAAGTTAATTCTGGCTACTGAGATAATACAGGAGCCCAGATTTAAGCATGGGAAACATAGCTGGAATTTGAAATGCTTCTGAAACCACAATGAACTCCTGAAGTGTGCCTAGTGTTTCTGTAAATTACATCTGCCTGGGAGATGCAACGCTATATGCTTTGGGATTTGTTTTATCTGGCTTGTTGTTTGTGTAAGGCTAAGACCACAAGCAAAATAAAATCTAAGTAACTGTAAAGTTCAACTGTGAAATAAAAAGCAAAGGAGAAACATTTCTTTCTCTTTGTCTCCAGGTGAAGGGTTATTGCACTCAAGATAATTATTTTCCTAACTTTTTATTGTTCTTTGGAAAAAGCTAGCAGGCACTACTGTCCTGAGATACAAACTCTCTCCTGCCCCTAGGAAAAAAATTAAAAATAAAAGAAAGAAACCCCCTTTCCTCTAAAGCCAAAAGTCACAGGAAGCACATTGGATTCAGATTTGTCTTCAGCTTTTTCAAAGATTTTGTCGATTTAAATTCCCTTCATGCCCCTCAATAGTTAGCTTTCTCCTGTTTGCACAAGCTACCCACTCGCCATTAGCATGAGGTGAATATTTTTCACATGTCAGGCTTTATTCCGAGTCACCACACTGCTAAAGCATCTTGATTGTTGCCTGGATACACAACGCAGAGTGATTTGATTAGGTTCCCCTTTACAAATCTGATATGGGCAACAGTTTTTATATTATCTCATAATGTGAAAACAAAATGAAAGCCTGAAATTAATAGGCTATGGAGAATTGCGTCAGCTGCATGAGAGACAGGCTAGCACTGCAGTGTGCTGTATTTAACCTTCAGACTCTGAAGTGTAAGAGCATGCTGACCACAGAAAGCAGGGCTAATGCTTATTTTCAGGCTGGTGTTTATCAACAAGGCACACAGTGATAAGGCACAATAGTTAATAATACATCAAAGGCTTAAATTGGTGAATGGATTAGCGGACAAGGATGTAGATGAGAATAGACTGGAGTCCTACAGCAAGACAGCAAAGATGCTTAATGCCTGCCTCCTTGCCTCCTCCAGACTGACAGGCTGTGCCTTCTTGCAGTGTCAGCTCCAAGATATGGTGTGTCCCAAATGCACATCCCAGGGGTGACAGAGGAAGACATTGATTTTTTCAAATTTAACATCTGAGCAGAAAGTGATAGAGGTTTGTCAAAAGCCACAAAAAGGCAGAACACTGTAAGAGGAGATCATATTGATTATTGTCAATATTGTCCCAAGCACATAATGTGGTACTCACCACTGAACAGACACTGGGTTGTGAATCCGGAAAAAAAATAAAATAATGGAACCATCTCAGACCCAGAGAAGTCATTCAGGTCTTGGAGGGGTGAGTGCAGCAAGGAAAAAAAGTTTCATTAACAAAACAAAACTAACTTAAGTTGTACTAAAAATAGGCTTCATTAGGTCACATCAGTGAGAGAAAGCATGTCAAAGGTCACTGATGAAGAATATATTTCTTTATATGAAATAATTGCAAAAGTTCATAGGGGTAGCTTTAGCATAAATTACAAGATGGATCACATGAAGTATGTCCCTTGTCAACACTGGGGACTTAAAAATTAATAATAAAGACTACTCATTCCTGTTTTATACTGCTTAAATTTTCAGATTAAAGCCATCTTTCTGGGGAAAATATTGCTAAACATATCAATTAATTTAAGTTTTCTCACTCAACCTCCTGATGTGATAAAAAAGGTTCATCAGTTTGAAAAATTTTTTATGGAATACCAAAACAATTAGCTTATAAATGCCTCTATAGCTGGAGCCTCACATTTGACAACTGACCTCGCAGAATCTTAAAATCATAGAACTACTCATGTTGAAAAGGCAGCCTGGAAGTCATCTGGTCCAAGCATCCTGTGAAAAGTGGGGTTAACTCCAATGCACAGCAGGTTGTCTGGGGTCTTGGCCACTACACTAGGTTTGAGTACCTCCAATGATGGAGATTCACAGCCTCTCTGTGCTACTTGCACCAGTGCATTACCACTATTGCTGTGCAGATTTTCTTTTTTCCTTCATGCAACTCATTTCTGTTGCCCATTGTCTTTCATAGAGCACCTCCATGAGCAGTCTAGCTTCTGTGCACCCTTTAGTTGTAGACACTAAATAAGATCTCCTTAAGCCTTGTCTTCTTCAGAATGAGCAGTTTCAGCTCTCACAGCCTTTCCTCATGCAAGATGCCCCAGCCCCTTCATCATCTTCATGACCCCACACTGGTCTGGCTGCACTATGCCCATGTTTTTCTTGTACTGGGCAGCCTACTACTGGACCCAGAACTTCAGAAGTGTCCCACCAGGGCTGAGCATAGGGGAAGGATCACCTCTGTCCACCTGCTGGCAATCCTCTTCTGATACAGCTCAGACCATGGAAGCTACCAGGGCACATTGCTGACTGCTGTTCTGTTTGTCGTCCCTCTCTGCAGAGCTGCTTCCCAGCTGGTCAGCATCAGCCTGTCCTGGTGCATGGGGTTTTTCCTTCTCAGGGGCACGACTTGACATTTGCCCTCGCTGTGATTAATAAGGTTCCTGTGGACCCATTTCTCCAGACAGCCCAGTTCCCTCTGAATGGCAGACCTGCCCTGCAGCTTAGCAACTGCTCCCATCAGTCAGGCAAACCATATGTTTATGCTCATTCCTGGTTCTCACAGGAAAAAAAACCCATCTGAGATCCGATCCTGAGGGAAAAAATGTAAAGCAAAACACCACACATCTCCCACACCTGTGCATCACCTGAAAAGGCATTC
>NW_010203210.1:13493-29918 GCF_000695765.1 Mesitornis unicolor
TATGAAAGGGGTACATCCAGAAATTACCCAGTGTGCATGATGTTTTCAATCTGATGCCATCATCTGAAGATCTCTCAAGACCTTCAGTATTCACCACTACCAGAGAGTGGGAAGATGTGTGGACATAGCACTAAGTGCTGAGCGCTGGTTTCACCTGTCATTCTCCAATCTCCCAAGTGGCGTTTCAGCTGGGACATGAAGCAGCCTGCATCCATGTGTGTACCCTACATCTGCACCCTGCTGCCTACTGGTGTTGCTCAGTAGATCTGTGCTAAGATCCTGTTGCAGGCTGTGATGTAAGAGCTACTGAACACTATTTCTATATATCCAGGAGAGCTGCATTTTGTGAATACTGATTTCTTTCTTGCTGCATTTCTCTTTTCTTTTCCTAAGGTATACCTGAAAAAATTCACTTTATTGACAAATTGCTATCAGCCACTCAACATTAAAAGTGGTAGCTTTTAGGTGACAATCAGCATATTTTTCAGAATGAATTGAACAATTAAGATAATATAAAAAGCAAGTAATTTTTACTTACAGTACACTTGCAGCCAAAGTGGGGGGTAGACATTAGAAATATTGAAGAGCATGAAGGTTAACAATACCAGATTTTGCACTGCTGGCAGAATATTTGTACTTAGGGGAAAAAAAGGAACATTTTTTCAGCATGACCATACTGCGATTGTGATTCAATGAAACCAGGGAACCCATGGAACAGGAAGATAATGCTGGTTTAATCTATGACTAGCAGAGACTGATTTCCATTGAGAGTAAAGGAAGAAAAAATGCTAATGTAATTACTTTCCTTTGGAATAATACAGTCTAAATGAAATAGCGTATCTTTATTTTCCATAGTAGTTTTGTGTAAAACAGTTAATAATGTAGGAAGGAAAAATATTTGTATGGTAGGAATATGCAGATTTTATTTTATGTTAGAGGAGAAAACTCTACATAATGCAGAAACCTCTTTTATACATACTGTATCTCTGAAGCTAAGGTCTGACCACCTGCAAAACATGATTTGCTTGTCCCTTGCAATTTAAACACTGACTTGTGTAAGATCTGTTATAATTCTGAGTCTTTTAATGGTGTACCCATTTCCTACAGAAGATACAGGTTGATGGGAAGAACATATACTGTAATAAGCAACAGCCTTATATCAATAATCATAACAAATTGCAAGTGAATTGTCATTAACCTCTCTCCTCACTCTTCCCAAGTCAATGAACCATAAGACAGGGACCAGGTGGGTAAAGTCCCTCCCAGTGTAAGGGAAAATGAGGTTTGTGACCACCTGAGGAACCTGAACATACCTAAGTCTATGGGACCTGATGAGATGCATCCCAGAGTCTTGAGGAAATTGGCTGATGTAGCCACCAAGCCACTCCCCATGATATTCGAAAAGTCGTGGTAGTAGAAGCCCCTGGTGACTGGAAGAAGGGAACATTGTGCTCATTTTTGAAAAGGTAGAAAGGAGGACCCTGGGAACTACCAACCTGTCAGCCTCATATCTGTGCCTGGGAAGATCATGGAACAGATCCTCCTAGAAGCTCTGATAAGGCACATGGAGGACAGAGAAGTGACTTAAGACAGCCAGCATGGCTTTACTAGGGGCAAGTCCTGCCTGACCAACCTAGTGTTTTTTTTATGATGGAATGACTACATCAGCAGACAAGGAAAGAGCAATGGATGTCATCTATCTGGACTTCTGTAAGGCCTTTGACACTGTCCTCCATGATATTCTTCTCACTAAATTCATGAGACACAGATTTGATGGGTGGACTGTTTGGTGGATAGGGAATTGGTTGGGTGGTCGCATCCAGAGGGTAGACGTCAATGTCTTGATATCCAGATGGAGATGGGTGACAAGTGGTGTCCCTCAGGGTCTGTACTGGGACCAGTGCTGTTTAATATTTTTATCAATGACATAGGCAGTGGCACCATGGGCACCGTCAATAGGTTTGCAGGTGACATCAAGCTGGGCAGTGCAGTTGACATGCCTGAGGGACTGGATGTCATACAGAGCTCTGGCAGTCGTCAGGCCCATTTCAGATGTAGCCTGCAGCCATATAAAAATTTCAAGCTCCTCTGCACCCCTCCAAGCAAACCAGGGATCCTAGTCATGATTTCAATAATAATCAAAGCCAAAGTGAAGTCAATTGGACTTTGGAGTCCGTAATTTCTTACATTCATAGTTTTGAGCAAACAAGATTAATGCACATAGGAATATGAACAGACTAAAACAAATCATTTACATTTGAAAACAACTTTTCAGCAGAAAAAATTCAAAGCATAGGTATTTTATCTTGGTGAGATCCTCACGAAAATAAACAGCATAAGTCACCCGTAAGACTGCTGGGCTTGCAAGAAGACATTAACTGACTTTTTTAGCAGAGCACAGTTTTCTTGATACTAATAAGTTTCATGCAATCTGTTGGCGTAGAAAGATGCTTCACTTTACAAATTTAAGCATCTACAGTCACATGCTTTTTTATTCCAACACAGCAAGAACAATGCTACACTGCACATCAAAGGCTCATTTGCATGCACTACCTCATTATTTTACACCTGCTGAGGCCTCGGACATTTTGCTTACCGTATCAAAGAAAGATTCAGTTCTTAGAAAGGTTTTTACCAGGTCTGTAGAAAGAAATATCCTCAGGCACACACCTTTTTGAAATAAAGGGAGAAGCATACCTCATGATCTGCCTTAGATGAAGGCCGATGAAGGTTTAAGTTAAATTTTCAAAGTGTTGCTAGCAAAAAACTTTTAGAAAAAAACACCTTTTTTTAAGAAGCACTACATGGCATAGATTAAATAGAGAAATACCTGTTCTGTCTTACTCATTCGTAAGTGAGGCTAAATAAAAGCAATATTTTGGTTAAAAAGGTATAGGATTTTACTGGCAATTAACCTTCAAATGATGTATCTGCATCAGTTGATCTTGTAAGATAGGGTGAATCAGAAAAGCTAAAACACCTCTTCTGTAGCAGACTGCTATTTAAGCAATTCCTTACAAATCATAGAGTATAATGGGTTTGGTCTGGTAATCATAGAACTATAGAATGGTTTAGGTTGGAAGGAATGTTAAAGGTCATTCAGTTCCAACCTCCCTGCCATGGGCAGGGACAGCTCCCACCAGCCCAGGCTGCTCAAAGCCCCATCCAGCCTGGCCTTGAACACTTCCAGAGTCAGGGCATCCACAGCTTCCCTGGGCCACCTGTGCCAGTGTCTCATCACCCTCACAGTAAAGAATTTCTTTCTGATATCTAATCTAAATCTTCCCTCTTCCAGTTTAAAACTATTACTCCTTGTCCTGTCACTACACTCCTTGATCAAGAGTCCCTTCCCATTGTTCCTGTAGGGTCCCTTTAAGTACAGGAATCCTGCTATAAGGTCTCCTTCTGGATCAACACTCAGAGCTAAATAATACAACTGATTTACATATGGTTATTGAGCTGGCTCAGGTGGTGACAAAGGAAATGCTTTGAGGGCTGGGCAAGAGGAAGACTGCAGCTAACAATGTGAAAAGCATACGGCCAAATAAGATTTGGTACCTGACAAGGGATCCCTGACTTTGACTTGTGACTGCATAGGACAATAAGCATAAAGTTGGTCTGTTTGCCAAAAGGAGGTGGGTGGCACAAAAGCATAGATGTGGCAGAGCCACTCAGAGAGGAAGGAGGCTGTGGCTTATAGGGGTCAGCGACTGGGCTGGAGGAAGAGCTGCCAGGCTTCCATGGGAGGAAAAGACTGTGGAGAGAGGAACGGTGGAGTACCTGCCCTGGAAAACACTCACATGGCAGACACCCTCACATGGACAATACTGTATTTCTAGGACCAATGTCCTCAGGAATGTGATCCTTGGAGAAAAGTAACTGAG
This sequence comes from Mesitornis unicolor, assembly GCF_000695765.1. Taxonomy (NCBI): domain Eukaryota; kingdom Metazoa; phylum Chordata; class Aves; order Mesitornithiformes; family Mesitornithidae; genus Mesitornis; species Mesitornis unicolor. The sequence goes on from NW_010203210.1 coordinate 17,378, forward strand.
TTGTGTACCCTCTCCCTTTCGTTTAATTTTTCTTTACTTTCTATGTATTCCTCTGACTAGTCTCTTCCCTGGAGAAAATGTTCAGTTCCCTCACAAAGAGTCTTTAAAACACAAATGGCATCTCTATACAAAGTAGAGTCCCCAGATATGTTTTTCCAAGGCTTTTAACCCCATGGAGCAAAGGGGAGTGGTGTTTACCTCCTACACAAAATTTTTTCTGGATCAATGCTTTCAATACATTTGAGCCTTACTGAAATGCAGTAAGGCTTCTTGCATCTTTTAAGTTAAAAGTCAAATTATAAAAGAAATAACAATTACCTACACAAAAAAATGATGATTGTGCCTTTTTATTTACCACAGTTCAAAGTTTAGCAGTGGTTTTTGACAGTTTAGTTATTTTCTTGTATGATGAAATTCCTTCACTCTTCTACTTTTTCTTAAGGTAGACCAATTCTGAAAGAATGATGTCAACATCACACCTGAATTCTGAAGGTTTATGACATAATTAAGCATGTACATAAAATGTAAACACTTAAAAGAAAAAAAATTTATATAATTATATTCCAAATCTAGTAGAATGGAAATCAGAAGAAAGGAAATCAGAAGAATTGACACACCTCTCTGCTCCACTGCTTTTCTTATTAGTTTATCTTCTTTAGCAATATTTTGTCACTTCCCTGCTACATTTGATGACCAACAACCCAAGCTGCTAGTTGTTTGGAAACCTCTGCTGAGTGACCATTGGGAACACAGGTCAGCTATGAAGTATGTGTTAATGTCAGGGTCTCTCTCTCAGATACTGCGTGTGTGCTCGGCTGACCTGCGCTGCACATGGGACAGACCCATCCACTAGTGAGAAGTCTCTCTTTGTGGCTATGCAAGATGAATTCTTGCTTCTGATGACTCCTGGGCAGCCTCTTTTTACCATGCTATGGCAAACATCACTAGGCTGTCCATGGGCTGAATTGTGATCTCACACATGCTGGGTCCATGCATGCTCTGTTCATTTGCACAATTTTACATTGTGCAGCTCAGGCTTAAAGCTCATCCATGCAAGGTTTAGGAAAAGCTGAGGAAGGCTTCACTGTGTCTTGCTTAGTGCAGAGCTGATGCACCGATGCACTGGGCTGTGCTAAAACTTGAACCCTGGAGCTCTCCTATACCTGTTCTGAGGCACAAGAAAGAAAGTTAGGTTTAAGAAAATAGGCTAGGTTTAAGAAGACATTCAGAGCCACATTTAAATGACAATGTAAGGATGGACAGGAATCCAGATGACTCCTCGTGTACTGTCTCTGATTTGCTGGGATTTGCTTCCAGGGTGGTCCCTACTTTTGGGCCCAAGTGTCATGGTGTGGCTTTTGTCCGCACTGCCATGAAATATAGACTGGCTGTACCATCCTGCCATGCATCTGAGAGATGCTCAAAGCATGTCACACACAACACTGTGTCACATGCCTGTGACACCATAACAAGTATGTTGCCATGTGCTTTACCTGATCAGGGCAATTTCCCACATGGACATATCATACATACCAAGCAGCACAGCCTGGGGCCATGCTTGAACCTCTCAGTATGAAGCCACGTGCCTGTGTCCCAAGGTAACTCTGGGAGTTACAGCCACCATGAGTCCCTTCCCTGCCCAGCAATAACTGAGGACATGTTTCATTCCTTTTCAAGTACCTCAGTCACAGGCAGTTTGTGGTTTTAAATGCTTTTGAAGTTCATACTGTATTATGAAACAGTGAGAGGACTGACCTTGTGGCAATCTACCATGTTTGCTACCCCTATAAGATAACACATGGGTGAAATACCAACATGGCATGAAGGCATGTGGAAAAGAAACACTTTCTGGAACAGTCTTCAAGGATTACTCTGACCCAAGGCATCAGGATGTTGTGTAGTTCCATCCATATCACCAGGTAGAGCAGTCTCTGAGCCCATCCAAATACAAAACCACACACAGCTTTTACCTACTTATTTCATCTATCCTTAAAGAATTTTTTTGGGCAATACAGTATGCAGGTCATGGTAGATCAGGAGAATAGGATGCTGGAGTGAACTGAAGGGCAGTCCAAACTGACAGTGTAAACACAGCCAATGGTTGTAACACTCATACAAATTTTGCATTGAGTGAAAAAATTAATTTTGAAATTCTGGAACACCTTTCTGAACATGGCTGATAATGATCTACTGCAACTGTTTCAAGCACGGTCTGAAGGTTTTTGGTTTCTGTTTCGCTGCTCAAGCTCTCACATGAAGTGTCCTGACTCATGCAGCAGTCCATGACTGGACATAGATCTTTTTTTGTAAAACAGTAAATATGGATTCCACTAAAATTCTAGCAGAGGATGGACAGTGATACATCCTATCCTCCTCTCCGTTCCCCAGCTGAAGCTTTAACCTAAGGCAAAACAAATCTGCAATATTACTTCTGGAGGAATTTCATTTCCCTGTTCACTAGTTTTACTTGTATTAATTAAAAGGAAATTTTCAGTCATATTTTATTTGGCTGGGAGAAAATACCTTAGCATACAAATCTTTCTGAGTAAAATATCCTTTCTACTTTGAATAAGTTGCTTGTCCAAGAACTCCAGTTAAATTATCTAGCTATGCACATTTAATAAACTCCTCCCATTGGTATATAGGCATTTGTCTAAAACCTAAAATCCAGAACAAATTCTGTTTATTTTACCTCATCCTGAGTTTAGCAAGATTCATATCTGTTCCAAGGAAATTTCATTATTCCTTCCTGAAATTTGACTGCATGAAAATGCTTTTTAAAGTGAATCCTTTGTTCACTACCTTTAAGACACTTTTCAGTTGCATTTTGATTTCTAATTGCAGAGCAATTGCATGGCAATGTCATGGGGTACCCGAGATAGGTACTATTCTCCCTGGTCAGTCTCAGGAAAAGAGATGGTCTTGCAGGGAATTCAGGCCTGGAAGGGCAATCAGTGGAGGATTGCGATAAATCCCAGTTTTACATGTTTATTTCTGTCTGTCCCTGTTGCAAGGAATTCTATTTCATGAGAAAGAACTGGACATTTTAAAATTATCTTCCCTTAAAACAAAGACTGCAATATCCCAGGCAAGGCCATTCAGACTATTCTTTATTACTAAAAAATAATTCTTACAACAATTAGCAGTAGGAGAGTACATTTGTGTAATCACAGATTGAATCTCTCCTTCTCAAACAGTACACAATCCCTGAGCAGCAGAAAGCTATACAGTTCATTCAGACTTTGCTAAACAGCCACTAAACCTGCAAATGTTACAGAAGCATGTAGTGGTGAGCATGGAAGTTACTTTTCGTTGCAGGGTTAGCTTAGCATAAATCATACACACAGGCAACCTTTCAGATGCAGAGGTCCTCTTAGCAGGTATACACCCCAGAGTGGTGTATTGATCTCCTTATCATTAATATGGTCATGGTGTTCACTGTATTTTTTTAGCTCATCTTTCTACTATAACAATATGTTTTCACACAACTCAGCTCATGACATGGCCAGTTCCATTGCCCTGGCTAGGTCCCCAGTGTTACACCTCTCTCCTAAATTGGCAAAAATAAGTACATTTCATAATGTGTCCTTTCATTCCTATTTGTCTCTTGCTATAATAGTTACATTTCCACAATTGGTAACATGTCTTAGTAACTTTTCCTGGAGCCCCTTCTGGTCATCTAACCTCTGGTGGGAAGTATAATGGGGTTAATACTCTTTTTTCCCAGCAAAGGTACTTGGGCATTCAGAAATATTCAAAATAAGGTCCACAGCTGTGTGTCCAAGGTGTCAGTGCCCTGAGCAGAAGAGATGTCATACCATACTGTGCAGATTGTGGTTGCTCTCAGATTCTGTGGATTTGAAAATCCTGCCAAACAACTGTTACCATAAACTCGACATGGCTGGTGAACTTTTACTACAGCAGCATGTTCAACTCGCGGAAAGGCTGCCTTTGTATTTAAATGGCTGGGGTGGTTGTCAAAGATATCTGTCTTACTGTGAATGCCTTTCTTCCCACTAGGACAATACTGCCAGAGTCTTTGAATAGTTATTATCCAATAAGTGAGTTATTGTCATAAAATATTGTGGAAACTATTGATAGAAGAAAATGAAATCTTTTCTAACATGTAATCAAGACTTCAGTGCAGCAAAACTAATTTAATAATTATGAATTGACAGAAAAGGTAATTTACATTATATCCATTCTCCAGTAGATACTGATCACAAAGGTTATCAGATTGAAATTCTCTTGTGTATATAATACACCAGGACTGCAGAAGTCTCTCAGATGAGTACAGCCGAATAATCCAAGCTGACATCTGTCCGGGTGCACTATCACAACTCGTTCCTTAAATTCCTAGATGCTGGTCTAAGATGTTTATTCACATCCATGAACACTGAATGAACAATTCCCTCCCAAGACAGGTGTCCATTAGCAAAATGGCATGCCTCATTTGCCCTTAAGCACGGGTGACAGCTAATAAAAGCATATGAACATGTGTTATGCATATATGCCATAAGGCATAATCCTCTTTGCTCCATGCAGAAATATTTCCTATTGCCTTGATCATTGTGAGTGCTAGGAAGTATTTCAGCATGGACAATTATGTCCATAACATCTGTGTCCAGACTGGAAACAAGCAAATATTGTAGAGAACTATTCATAAACATCCATTTAGAGGTTATTCTGTTCCTGCTCTCCATTGACAATGTGAGCCATATAAAGACAATTCTCCAACACACGTTGCTTTGCCGCCAGCTGTCACAGTAGCTCCTGTTGGTCTTTGGACCAACAGCTGGCACAGACAGAGACAGATGCCCCTTCCTAGTGCAAAGCTACAGTTCAGGAAGCAGAATGTTGCCCTGGGCTGCTTTCTGAAGCAAATCAGAAATAGTACACCTACCCAGTAAACCATCAAGTAGGTTTAGAATTTGTGTGCAATTTCTATCCCAGAGCCATAAAAAGAGATGTGGAAACACCTTCTAATATGCTCCCTGATAGGAAAGATACATTTCGGTTTAAATCTTTTATGTGACATTATGTTTCACCAAGTAGATCATGAAAATTTAAATTACGTAAGAGGAGGAGAGAAGACATGCAAGTGCTATGAAGCTCAGTGTGAGCTTGTACAAATGTGACTCTGCAGCAGACTTTTCACTTAGGCAATTGCTTTCTGTGTCCGAAAGAAAAGCTCTTCTACCTCAGAAAGGCTACAGCAGTGGCCATTGATTGCAGGTGCATCTCTGCAATACAGCTAACTGTAATGAATGTGTCAAAGCTGATCTGAAAGGAAGCTGTCTCAAAGCAACAACTGCAGATCTCCTGCTAGATGAGTTTTCTGTTAAAAACAAGGAACTCTGTTTATCTAAAGCAATACAGTGTTTTCTTCCCAGCTGGCCAAATTAACAAGCCTATGGGAGTGTCTATCTCAGATATTTTGACAGCAAAGAATTACTATTGCTATGGGACTCAGTAAAAAAAGCAAAGCATAAGAAAACATTCCTCATATCATGAAGTTGGTTTCTGCATCTGACAGCCCAAGCTAATAGCCTCTGTCTCTCGGCTGTTAGATATTTCTAGCAATCACCTTCAAGCTTTCTCAAAACATCCTCAAAATTATGAAAAAGTCCCCTTAGCCAGTCATGAACACTTCCCACCATTGACTTCCCCCAAGCTCTTCATAGATGAATGACTACAGCAAATGAACATATTGTCCATGCCTATGCGATATTCACTATGATCAATATTCCTTCACAGCTTCATTATGCTACTTATCTGTATGCAACACTATTGCACATTACACTTTGATTGTACACACAGATCATCATTGCCTTCTGTTTTTGTGTGAAGCACTTGGCAAAACAGTAAATCAATTTGCAAAGTCTTGCCAGATAAAGATTCAATAGCAGGGTGCTGCAGCTTGTGTGGCTGTTGGAGACACAAATAAGCAACTGATGACCAGCTCCTCCAAGAGTGCTTCACAAGCATGTAAAGGTCAATGTTTCACAGTGTGGTGCTTTTGAGCATATTGTAGACCTTAATCTTTGTGTTATCTTAGCTGCAGTCTTTTTGTCAGCATCTGGGTAGTGCTTCTTATTTCTCTCATTCTCATTGCCATTTTCATTTCCTGATCTTTGGCTTAACTTTCAGCCAACTTCCAACCCTTCTGTGCAGATCACTGCCTATCTTGGTGCCCTGATCTCAGCCTACAACCTTGGATAATAAAGCAAAAGCGGAGAACTAAGAAGTCATTTGCATTCACTTAGTAGAAGTGGAAGGCGAAAAGCTGAGAGTAGACCCATAACTTAGTATTCATAGAGACACCAAGATTAGCCATTAGCTCTGGAGCTTGGTGACAACAGGGAGGTCACTGAAGAGGAAGAAGCACCAAGAGGGGCTCTCAAGAAGCTCCTCTGTATGCAGCCAAAACGTGCACAGGAGAGTGAGTGGTGGTGCCTGGAGCAGGCCGTGTGTGGCACAAGGAGCTGGTGGCTCTGATCTCCCAGGTCTTCCCCAGCATGGAGGGCAGAGCCAAGCAGCGGGATCCAGCCAGCTGGAGAGCCTAATGCCTGAAAACTGCAGAGCAGAATCCCTCTTTCCTAGAGATCACGCAGATACATGCGTATTTCCCTGAAACTGAGGCACAGACCAAGCCAGAGGTGTGTTTCTTCAAAGCACAAAAAATATAACTACCAGCATTGCTATTTGGAAGGCTTTCAGAACCATTCTCCTAGCTGCAAACCTCAGAGTTTAATAAAACAGTCCTGACCCAAGGTTTATAGCACTAAACTGCACACTTGAGGCCAGATTAATAAAAGCAGATGGGCAAAATATAAAACTATGTAGACTAATTGGGCGCCCTGTTGGTGGACACTTCTAGTGATAGGGGAGTTTTGAATGACATACGTTTATATTTTCCCTCTCCTTGGGATACTATTTCATTATACCCAGTAATGAGACACCCAGCCTAGTGATTGCTTGGCAGTAAATCCTTATGAGGATTTTCACCTGCTCTGCACAAGTTTTTCTATCGGTAAAGCGTAAATGCTCTACCCTGACCACTCTCTGAGGCTCGACAGAGGTCTGGCTGTCTGGAAATCACAGTGATTGGAGTTATTAGCATTTGGGACACGTGCCTGCTGTGGCTGGAAAGGCAGCTGGAGGTCACTTTTTAGCCAGGGAGGAAAGGTAAAGTGGGAAAAGTAAGAGATAAAGTGGAAATAACTTCAGACACAACACAGACAGTCTGGATAGAGGCACAGCAGCAGTGGATGACGAGGTTCACAAGACTTCAGCTGTCACCCTTGTTTGGAAGTGAGAACCAGCCTGGTGCCCTACAGGCATTTGGGTGGCCTGCCAGTGCACAGGGTAGCCACAGCACTGAGCAAAACTCCCACAGAAATCCAAGTGCAAAGAGCAGAGCTCCTTCTTCACAAAGGTTGGAGGCACTGAAGCCTTGGGGTGAGGTTTTTGATCTCTTAGTAGTTCCCAGACCTTTCTGCTCATGGCCCCTGTTCAAGCAGGGGACCCTGTGATGGACATTTGCAAAACAGAGTGGCTGTTTCTGACACCTTAAAGGGCATTTCTCTCTTTCTGTGGTACAATCTCCATCCTACCACACTCACCTGATGGTTTTCTATTGCTGGAAGTACAAGGCAAGCTCATTTATGCCCTTGTTCAGTTCCTTCTAACTTTACGTATGTTTTCATTGCACCTGGTGAACACAAGATTCTGCCACCTGCCCTGGGATGTGTGTCAAATATGGAGCAGTGCAGGCCTGTATCAGTTCCCACCCCAGAACACCAGTGGGACTGCAGGTGTGAGGCTCTGGAGAGGAGCTGGTTCTGTCCATGATGGCTAAACAAAGCTCAACACTAGCTGAGTTACTCGAGACAGGCACTGAGTAATCATGTTCCTACCTGTACAAACGGGAATCAGAAGCGAGTTATTCAGTCAGTGGAAATAAATGGATTTTTCCGGCTGGAGTGGCTGACGTGTGCTGTGTATATCACATTTATATATCTTCCTTCTACCAACCAGCTCCCCTTTCAATAATCAAACTCTATAGCTATAACAATTCTACTGACGGGAAAGAAATGTGTGTTCACAACATGCATCAAGAGATAAATCCTGATACAGCACCGGGAACACATTCCTTGCATTACATGTGCCAAAGAAGTAGGATTTATTCAGGTCATTTATGCTCCACTGGAGTGGAAAAAGGAAAAAAAAAATAGGTCTTGCTATAATGAATTGGACTCTTTGAATCCTGCAGAGAATAATCCCTATGCATCAGCTAACAGGGATTGCCATCCATCAAGGCGGCAAGGGGAGGCTCTGTAGGACAGGTCTGTTCTGGACCCACAGCCTTGTGCATACGTTACCTCCTTCAAGCCCCGACCTGTATCTATACAGGTACCTCTACCTGCTCCCTGCGCTGCTCATCCCTTCAGCAGACCCTCCTATAACCACGACCAGGGCTTTTCCCAAACTTCCCAGGAGCACAGGAGCACCTCCCGCAGCCTGTTATGCCCTGTCATGTCCCACATGAAAACCCTTCTTTCAGCTCTCTGTCCTTTCTGGACAGGCCATTCTGAGAGAGTTCAATTTTGAACAAGTTATTGTTCATACTGCAAAGATTCCCAAAGCCTGCGGAGCAACCATTGTCCCATTTGGCTGTGCAGACACAGAGCCACAAACTCTTGTAATCTAAATAGAGCAACAGGGAGAGAAAAGCGCAGAGGAAGGGAGCACAGCAGGCCAGAGCTACTGCTGATACCAGAGCTGGCTTCAAAGCCATCACTGTTCCCTCCTCCAAAAGAAGGCAGACTAAATTATAAACTTCTGGGAGTTGCTGCCTCCTCCTCTCTCTACCCCTAAGGCCATGAGCTCTCAGAGCAAAAAAACACCCCTTCCTTGGTGCTAAAAAAACAGCTAGCACATTATGGCTAGTGGTACGACTACAAGGTAAACCAATATACATCTGTAGGCACCTGGTTGGTATTTCACAGCTGCTCCAAATAAACAACCTGTCTATCTAGTCCTTATGTACCAGCATGTTTTGTTTCTTCATCACACTTAGAATATATTTGCACTGGGGTGGGAAGGTTGAGGGAGAAGAACAGAGCAGGAAAAAAAAAGCCAAACTTGTGTATTTGTGCTTCATCACCAAACAGAATAAATGTATCAGGATGTCATGGGCTTCTTGTCCCCACACCAGGAGAAGGGGCAGAAGGTTCACCTCATCTCTGATGGGAATAGCACCAATGGTGCTTTTAACCCTTAGTGGCTTGCGGTTTCCCCAGGACATACCAAATAAGGCCAAAACAGCAACAAATTATCATCGAATGCAGAAATGCAGGTGGGGAGTGGTGTTCATAGAAAATTCAAACAGTTCTGTAGTGTTTGAAAGTTAAAATTAAATGTACTTTTTCTGGATTACTATCAGTATAGTAATGTATATACAGATCCAAATGGATGTGATCTTTAGTCTTTCATTATGAAGGTATTTTAGATAGGAAACACCACAACGGAGTGTAGGTGTTTCCAGTTTTTGAGTAAAGAACTGTAGATTTCCAGGACCATGCATTTGAAAAAGCTTCAAGATACACAGGAAGTCATCAATTATGTATCTGCCATTCCAACTACATATACCCTACATCTCTATCAAAATGGGGAGGAAGAAAGAAGAGCTATTATGCTTTTTCTTTTCTCTGTCATTTTTTCTGCACAATGTAAGTGAGAAACCTGTCTGAAAATTACATATTTTGAAAAGACATAGCACAACATCCAGGACACAGAATAGAGAAGGATAGTAGATAACAGAGGAACAGCAAAGGAAGGGTTGAAATGGCAACAGTCCCTGGGGGCTATATCATGTAAACCCAATCCTTACGCAATCACACTTCATCCTGAAATGCTGCAGGACATTCACACTGGAGAAAAAAGATGTCCCAGAGACCCCTTGCTCTTGCAGCCAGACACTGACCACTTATTCTGTCTGATCTTACTCACAGCCATGTAGGTTGCCGTTTGTTCATACAGATCTTCTCTGCTCTTGTTTATCCTTCCCTCCTACTGCCCCTAAGAAATATCAGTCCCAAGATCGCTTTCTGAAAAAAACTTACTGTGGCATGTTCTATTACTGCAAGTTTCATTGTATGCTATTTCGTCCTTACCTCCATGTGTTCAGTCTTCTTTACATTCAGAAGTGGGATTTCTGTTTGGTTTTGGGTTGGTTTTTTTTTTCATTTTGCATGCTACTGATGTGTAATTGATGGTGTATGGATGATTAGGTCACATTTTCCCTTTTTCTTAAGTAGAATTGCTGTGGATTTTTCCTTTCTGGCAAGATACAGAAAGAAAAATGTTGTATGAGGAAGAGAGATGAACACAATGTGATACACAGCTTCAGGGTGGGAAAGGCAGCTGTGTCTTTCACATGGAGGCATACATTGAACTGCAGCTCAGGTTCAAGTATGTATAATGTATGTATGTTTACATACATATGCACCCCATAACCAACAGTTTTAGAGACACAATTAGGTAAACTGTTTAGAAACACAAGGAATTTGAAATGTTGACTTTTCTTTATAAAGAGAATTGGAACTCGGCCACCACACGGAATCTGCAAAACCACACAAAAAGTGAACTGATTCACATTTTGTGGTTGCATGTTTAACTCTAAAACTTAAAATATGTTACTCAAAACAAAAAATGGTAAAAATAATTAAAGCCGATATTTTGAATATTTGTGAAATTCATTATACTTCTGACTTGTTGAAATCAATAGGAAAGGCAGAGCACAAGCCTGGAGCTGGGGTACAGCAGAGGCTTGAGTACAGTTGGCAGAATCCAGTTGCACTGATGGAGCAGATGGGCAAAATAAACAAAAAGAGATGTCAGCATCTTTAGATAGATAGGTCTGACTAGGCAGTCACTGATGTTTTTTCACAAAACACCCTCCAAACCATGTTAAAACTTATAAATACGCCACTGGTGAAGTAGCTGCGCTATTCTTTATTCAGTCCCAGGCACACTGGCTTTTATAGCAATACAGATCTCTTCCCCAGGGCGTTATGAAGCACACAAATACCCAAGAACATGCACAGGCTGGGAGGAGACCTCTGAAGTTTTCCACTCGTGTCCAGGCTTATATTCCACCACGCAGATCCAGGTCTGTTCTTAACATGGGTGTCTCCATAGGCTGGCATAACTAAGAAGCATCAATGCCATTAAGCAGAACCCAAAAAGGAATGATAAGGCTACCAATATTCATACTTTGAGATTCTTCCAGCAGAAAGCAGGGCTTTCTCAGGTGAATTTGTTAATAGGATCAAAGGTGAAACACTATAGTATCTCTTCTACCATATCCTCTATGCATATATTACCCAGACAAATTACCCCAGAAACAGGAGGCTAAAACTGTTGATCAGGATAGCATATTAAATATTCTTGATGCTTCTGTGGGGGTCGGAAAAAAGACAAATGTAATTGTCTTGAGCAGAATATATTTCCATAACAATGAAATTTTAACATCAGTCTCCTGTTCATTTCAGCGAAGGAAAAATTAGCATACCTCCAGATATTTTGGGTCAGTGGGGATACCTTTATAGCCTTCTGAATCTGCAAGAGACATTTCAAGCTGTATTGTTTTATGATGACTCTGTCACTGCAATGTGACATAATGGCACGGGGTTTAGTTTAGACCAGTAGATGGGGATTAATCAAGCTGTTATTCTTGCTGTTGTATACCACCTGTGGAGGCTTTTAACTAACCAGCTGAGAGGCTTATGAGTGCGGAAATTGTTTTTTGCATATTCATTAAGAGGAGAGTTGTTCTCCCTTAGCAGAACAATCTGCATTAGAGCAGAGGACCAAAACTTCCAGTGGAGTCAGGTGAAGAGCCTGGTTACAGCTGAGCCAAATCTCTGATAGGGGGAATGAGAGCTGAAGCAGCCTGGGAATCTGAAACAGTCTTTAAATAAGAGAGGATTTTCCTTGCAGACAAAATCCCTGCAGAGTTCAAAGGGACAGCAGGAAGCACTACCTTTTCTCCTGAAGCCATATAAAAATCAGGTAAAAATAGTACTACCTATCATGCACTCACCTCAGCTGTGACATGAGAGGTCATTACCTCTGTATCTGGAGAGAATAAATTTGAAGAAGGCACAGACTGCACCCCCATATCGTCTTTATCAATCTCCAGGTAAAAACACTAAAGAAACTTTAAGTTGCTGCTGGGAATTTGTGGTTGGGTTTGGGGGCAGAAGAAGCAGAGTTCGGTCTCTAAAGGAGGTGGCCTGGTAGACAGAAAGTCTGGACATCTGAACCAGTTGCCTGAGATAGTTACCTTCATCACCAGCCAAGGAACAGTCATCAAATCACAGGTCAAATCATCATGAAGTACAGGTCTAACATGTCAAATGAGCTGTGCTCCAAAACAGTCTGTGTCTCTCTGCCACCCCTAGCTCCCAGAAGATAACTCCTAGCACTGGGATGGGGGCTAGCTTTCACAGAATCACAGAATAACAGAATGTTA
>NW_010203211.1:0-14679 GCF_000695765.1 Mesitornis unicolor
GATCTGTTTGTATCTCCTATTGTTCTACTCTAATGCTGGTAACAAATCAAAATTGGTTGGGTTTTTTTTATTCCTTATGATGAGTCTGTGTTTTGCCTGTGACCTGTTTAAGTGGTGAGAAGCCCTCCCAGTCCTTATTTTGACTAGCTCTTTTTTTGGGCATTTTGGTGCTCAGTTACGCACTGGGCCTAAACTACTGCAGAAAGAGAGAGATGTAAAAGTATACTCAAAACTTTCTACTTATATAAACACACTAATCTAACTAGGAGTTAATAATGAAATTTTAATTTTTCTTAATGTAACAAATATGTAGGGGAAAGAAAATATGTCATAATGAAGATTTACTTTATTTTCCTTGAAACGAGGTAGACACTACAGAAACCCCATCAACACTGTAGACCTATCTAAATAACGTCACATGTCTGTTAGTAATTATTTGATAAAGAAAGAAAGTTTTTCAGAATTTCTGGATGCTCATACACTAATATGTATTAGTTGAGCCATCATTAACAACCAGAAAGTTCACTGAAAGAATTTTTGCAACTGAATGCTGGGTTGAGCATTCAGGGTGCGGAGACCCAAACCAAGAGTTTTAGACAACCATAAATTTCCTTATTCCCCAGTACATGTTACTTTTTCCTTTACAGCCTTCTATTTGCACTTAGCCAGTACATTAATACAGTAAACATCTGATAACCAAGTTAATGTTAATTGCAAAAGTAGTACAATTGTCACAAACGTGCCTGATGAAAATAGACTTTTTCCCTAAGAACACATCTTTCTAAACTTGTTGAGAAACAAATTTAAAAATGGATCTTTCTCCTAATTTTTCTTGTTCACCTCTATTTTGCAGGAGAAAAACAAAGGTAAATCCAACTGAAATGCCCATCAGCTCATTAGCACCTTTGCACCAAAACAGGAAATTTAATGCTGAAAATGCTTTTTTTGTGTATGTCCATAAATTGAGATTTATAATTTATGTTTCTCCTTATACATTATAGTAGAATACTATATCACATGATTGAACATGTCAGATATGGATCTGAGGATACATTTCTCCGTATTCCTTACCATTTCACACTGTGTTAACAGCCTACTTGTATAACATATATTTCTTTGACACTGTTTAGCTCTTCCAACATACCAATCTGTCAGTCCTTAAAGAAGTTTTGCAGAGATCTCTGTAAGATATATGATCTTTCAGTGAGTTAGCACCGCAACGAACACTTCATAAGCTCTGTCAAACTGTGATTTGTGCAGGACTGCAGCAGGCTATTGAACTTATCGTTTCCTAGAACATTTTTCTTTTTCTCAGTAAAAGCAGAGAATATTGAAAGTATTTAAAAGTAGAAACTGAATGGGGTATTGTTCAAGTACCTTCTTGATAAAGAAATACCAGTAAGTTTAGAGACATGACTGTCATGGCTGTTTCATTATTAACCTGTCATGTAGAGTGGCCTACACAGATGTGTAATGAGAAGTTAATTGAAATCTTGAGCTATTTTAATGATAAACCTTTATCTTCCCTCAAATTATGACCATTTTTACCACTTCAATAACAGATCAGTCAAGAGACCAATGACCCACAGCAGGGAACCTGAAGGGATGGGAATAAAAGTAGCTGTTACTCTGGTTGCTAAGATGGTTTGAGGGAAGGCTGACTATAACAGTTCAAGATTATATTGGTTAAAACAGGAGACATTGAAGGAAGAAAGTTGATATGTCTATGTCACATGAATTACTTTGCAGATGCCATCCATCACTGTATCTATAAAATAAGTATAATGCCTTTTACTGCTTATATCTCAGACACAATTATTTTGATGCAGGAATAACAGAGGAAACTGATCTCTGCTTCTGCAAGTCTCAGATTAGAAATTACAAGCAGCATTCTGAAACAAACCTCTGGGGAAAAAAAACCAAATACCCATAATAGTCCATAGACCAGAGGTAACAGAGTACTGAATCATGTGCATTACGGTTTTATTTATTTTTTCATTATTAGAAAGAAAAACAATATATTTAAGCAACTTTCAACGAGCCCCACTAAGAACAGCTTATATAAAGTAGTTCCCCCTATGCCAAGTGACACTTGCTTAGAGAAGAATGTTGGTATATATTCAGTTTGAAAGCTCTTCCTTTTTTTCCGACATTTTAAATTATTTCTGCATAAGGAAATCATGTTTCGTCAGAAAATACACTACTTTCATTCTTCTATACTTGAGAATTCTGAAAATGTTTTCCCAAATATGTCAGGGAACTTGCCTCTAGCATAAAGCAAAGCACAAAAGTTTTGAAGGTTGAGAGGTGTTCTCTAAGAAATGCACAAACCCATGCGATGAAGGTGAATACACAGGTCCGCCTGGACGCCTTCCTGTGTAACCTCATCTAGGTGTTCCTGCTCCGGCAGGGGGATTGGACTAGATGATCTTTTGAGGTCCCTTCCAATCCCTAATGTTCTGTGATTCTGCGATTCTGTGATAACAGAATGCTGAATACCAACACTAATGTTATTTCTTGCAAAAAGAAAACAATAGCATAATGCTGAAATAAAATAACAACTACAGAGAACTGCTTCCCATGTGAAGGACATCTGGGAATTCTTACTAAAAGGGAAAAAGAAATGTGGAGTAGATGGAAGAAGCAGACTTAATGCTTTTGTGTTTGCAGAAAAATGTGCTTTACCTGTCATGTGGAAAGCTGACTGTTCTGAACGGTACAGTATTGAGGGTGCACAGCTCAGTACTGAGTTATAAACCGAAGTTTTAGGGAATATAAGTTATTCAGAGGTTTTGTGCTTGTTCTTGATGAATATCCTGTTGCAGATGTTTATTTATTCACATTATTATCCATTAATTTAATCACACCATCTTTTCTGGTTAATGAATCATCATGTAAGTAATTTGAATACGATCAGTAATGTTGTATTATTTCACCTTATATAGTAGAGTCAATAGGCCATAATGTAATTCCGCACTGCAAAATTACCAGGATAAGTACCATTAAAAACAGAATCATGCATATATCCTTGACCCAGTATTTTTAAACGTTCTCATGTTTGGACAATTTAATGAAAAATTCTTATTATACCTGAGATTCTAATAAAAAGTATTTTATCAGGTAGTCATCTGCTTCAAACCTTAAAAATATGTTTGTGATTAGAAAAATTACTCTGAGAATAGAACTTTACTATGCAAGATCTGCATTTTTCTGAGTCATAAATACCAAGAAATATGGGCAAAATAAAACAGGTTTACTACTATTGGTTGTACACTTTTAATTATATACTTTCTCTTGCTTAATATATCAGCAGTATTTTAAGCTATGTTCCAAATGCAGGATTCTTGAGTACAGGTTGACATAAAGAGAAGGGATTGTACTTCCATCCTGATATGGAGTGGAGATTTTATTTCAGCATTTTGATAAAAGTTTTGATTCACAATAAGACTTTGTTTTGGAGAATGTAATATTTTTACTTTACATTTATTTATACATTACCACAAATTTACACTCCTGAAAATATTAATACATATTAATAATAGCTATGCAATATAATAAAACACTATTAACTGAATAAACTGGATGATACCTATACATAGTCTGAAAGATTCTGGTGGATCATGAAGCATTAATAAAAATGCGTTAAAAGGATGCTTGGATTAAGGATTTTAAATTTCACCCGATGTGCTGAGAGCTTGAGACACATAAAAGGATAAAGAGTTTGAGTTTCTAAAGAAGAAGTTGTGTTGAAAGAGTATGGTAACAACATTCAGAAAAGTAATTACAGCAATCTAGTCTTGACTAAGCAAAGGCACTGCCTAAACACTACATATCCTACCTATTAAGCAGTGTTCTCAACCTGCCAGTTGAAATTCACTATGAAATATAAAAAAAAAAAAACAAACAACCCATGAAGAGTTTGGTTATATCCTTATGACATCCCAGAAGGCTGACTGTGATCCTTTCCCATCAAATACAGTAAGGACATTAATTTTATCAAGAAATGGTGGTACTCAAAAGACAACTGTGATACAGATTTTGGAGGGAAAAATGATTCAATCTTCCAAAGGAAAATCTAAATCATAAAACTTTCTAAATGAAAATTAAGTTAAAGAATTGAAGTATATCTCTTTTTTTGTCAAAATGGCTAAACCAGAAACATTTAGAAAAATAAGTACAGAGATACAGCTCTAACTTTGTAAACTTGCTTTCTGTAAACAATGTTTTTAAGGGATCCTTCAAACCAGCAACAAATGGTGAAAAACAGACTGAAATTTCACTCTAAGAGACAGCATTTCCTTTGAGAAAAAGAAGCAGATAGTCAATGAAGTGATCCAATTGCATCAAACATTTGTACTTCTAACAGGTCACTACAGTGTAATTCTACATATAAATATATATGTGCCAACACATACATACACCAAGCATATCTAATATGTGTATAAATATATATATATGTTACCAGGTCCCTTTCAGCTCTAACTGTTCTATAATTCTATGAATTGTTACTCTGCCAGATCATACAACAGCTCTGAATGTTTTCCAGGTGCCACCTAGTGCCCAGTTCTCACATGTTGAAGTCCCTTTCATGAGGAGAAAATTTATTTTCTTTGTGCCCTTTTATGCTACTATCTAATAATATGACCATGACACATCTCTTATCCACATCTTGTACTTTGAATTCCAGTTTTAAATCCTGAGTGATTGAGCGTAGCAGAAATAATTTTCACTTAAAAAAACCAAGCAAACAACAAAACCCACAAAAAAATCCAAACAAAAACCAAACCAAACCAAAAATAAGATGAAAGTTCAATGTACCAGAAGTTCTCTGCCTTCAAAGTTAAGATACAATTTATGAAAAAAACCTGTGATGCAGAAACCTTGGCAAGTAAGTCAGACATGAGGCATGGTTGATTAGCAATGGATGCATGTATTTATCTTCAGACTATATACTGGTTGGTTCAGATTACCTTTGCCAACAGGAAGCTGGAAGACATATTGCATACTTTCTTTTTAAGACTAGCCAATCTCTAATTTATAATAATTTAAACTATAAATCTTTCAGATTAGCCTTCATTACAGTTTAAGATTAAATTCACTAATTAGCAATGCCTATCAGTGCTTAAGTATCAACTCTTACATTTCTTCTTAAGCCTCCTTAAGAAGTCCCAGTACTTCTCCAAAATAATGTTTTATTTAATTCTGTTCTCCGCTTTCAGTATTTCTGTAATTTTGAATATAAAAACTATACATTTTCCTAATATTTGAGTTATGTCTTGCAAAATGGAAGTATTCCATTTTAGTAGGAATCTAGATATGACTGTATATCAAATATGTAAAATTAAAGAAATTTATTTGACATACGTGTCTATTCATGTCTGTGAAATATGTGTGGAGACAATGTCTATACAATACCACACAACTTGTTCGTACTATGATATCCTCCTTTGGTCGGTAAACTACCTTTTCCTAAATTCAGTTAGCTTTTTAACTCTTTGGTTAATGTAAATTCTCCAGGTAAGGACAGCCAGTGAGGAACAATGTAAATAAAGTACTCAGCATAAAGCAAAATAAGGTGAGGCATGAAGGCAACAGTGGAACAAAACCAAATAATACTATGAGATATTTCTTACCATAACAATTCAGAAATTGGAGATGAAAGTATTTTGTATGACTATAAAAAGCACAGTAAGAAATACATACTGCAGGAGGAACAGAAATACGGTATAGCTTTTAGTATTTTTTTTTATTTTAGATTGTTCTGGGCCCTGAAATAATCATTACTCTGTCATTACAACAGCCTCTTCCCAGCTGCCTACAGAATACAGCTATGCCAAAAAGTGCTCAGAATCACTGCAATAAAAATGGAATGCAGTTATGGCTCATATTTGGACATATCTACACAGCCATTGCAGGGCAGGCAGGGTGCATGTGTCTGGACTTCAGCCAGCTGGGAAGATGAACAACCACCACAGATACAGTACCTCAGGCTTTGGGCTCTCCTGATAGGGTTGAATACTTTCAGAACAGTGTGGATGGAGCAATCTGCAACACTAGCAACACTACATCCATTCCAAAACTTCATATTGTATACAATAGTCTTTCTCAGTTCATGCACTATTACCTGCCAGCCATACTCGGGGTTTAATGGGTGCCCTCAGCAGCTGTGCTGGAATTTACTGTAGATAAAGCTTTAATTGAAGTCAAGTGATACTTGGTAAAGGCAAATAAGGGTGGCTGGTGCTGTTTACTGTACAGCTCTCCTACCTACCTATTTGGTCTTTACCTGTTTGTCATTCTCTTCAGGTAACACTCTAGAAGTGTGTCTGGTAGGGAAATGTCAAATGTAACCACATCTACCAAAGCTTATAGTCATCTTTCTGTTTATTTCATTTGATGTCAGATTATGCTGTCATATGGTACAATTAGTGACTGCCATTGTCTTTTTGTAGTCTTTCAGCTCTTCAGTGCTGTTCTGTGTCTTTGATTTAAACAGATATCCTGAGCAGTGTACTGCATGTGAAGAGAATGTATTGCAAATCCTGGACTATTTCTTGCACTACATTTGTCACACTCGCTGTATCAATGTTACTACAATACTATAATTATCACTTGTTTCCTTCACATATCCTGCAGCGCTTGTTGCTGTTCTGCTTGTTGCTGTTCTCTTGCTTGTAGAAGAATAATATTAATACAGTTCTGTTTACTTAGTGCTGAAACTAGTTTGTTCTTATAAAAATAACATACGATTTTATTACTATAAATAGAAACATTCTTGTATTACTTGCAAAGGCGGCAAATGCAGTGATTGTTTCAAGGAACTTAGAACCAGAATCAAAGTCTGTATAAAAATCTACATTTAAAGTTCTCTCAGGACACAGTTTTAACAGACACCCTTATATTAATCAGTGGCTTTACTTCAGATAATCAAATACCTCTGTCATTTTTTGGCATAAAAATAATTTTAAAGGGAAGAAAAAAGCTAAATTATGTCATTCATTAAGTCATTCATTATGACTTCCTTACCTATTTGCAGAGAGATACCAGAATATGACAGTCTCTTCTGATTGACCCACATAAAACGCAGAAAGTAGAAGAAAAACTTCAGAGAAGTTTTGGTTGTTAGACAAACTGCTATTTCTATTACTGATGTGAATAAATGTGAGTTTCAGAATAGTGACTCTTCATTCTGCATTTGTATCTTGAAGTGAGAGACGTGTTGAAATCAAGGAATAATCACTTCTGTCATTGAATATATGATAAAAAATTGGGGGAGTGGATGTTTCATTTAATCTCTGTTTTAATAAGTCTGTATTGCTCATGGTAGATGAGCATTCAATTATAGTGATTCTCCCCTTCCTCTCTGAACCACACATATTTGTGCAGTTAAACTGCCACATAGATATTAAGTTTTTCATTTTTTCCTTTTCTGCACTGATATTGCTTATTCCATTTTTTTGTGGTTTCCCTCTGTAAATTCAAGTGAGACAGGTATGTAAATGTATATTTTAATATGTGTGCAAATAAAATAAACCATTACAAGATTTGATATAGGTGAATTTTGGACAACTGAATTTCAGGCTACTTTGTGTCATTTCAAATGTATCATCTTTCTCATATTTAGGACCCTTGGAGTGTATAGCACTTTATATCCACACACATACTACATGTAGCACTTCTGTAATCTGTCTTAAATCTTCAGTACCAAAGTATTCTTGCTTATCAATAAGATAAACTACGTATGTCTTGTTTTTCCAAGAGAGTATTTCTAGTTACGCCAATTCCTGTCCCAAAAGACAACTGGCATATTCCCTGCACCATACTCAGGTTTGTCTGACAGAGGAATTACTGTTTGGAATTAGTAGACATGAGTGAACAAGCAGTCTAGGACTAGTGCTGTGCAGTCTTACAGGAAAGTATCCAAACTGTCAGTGTAGGGATATCAGGAGTATTCCATTTCAGAAGTAATAAATGAAACAAATATTAGCGTCTATTGGGATATTTCATAGGCTTTTCAGTGAGTAACTACTTATGAAGATATTTATTTGCTATTGACAGTGTTTCTCACCTTAGGTTGGGAAAAATGGAATCATAATGACTTGTAATAACTGTGAACAAAAGCTGTCATAATGATATGGGTTGACTCTTCAAAAAAATACAGAATTCTTTAAGTTCCTAAATTTCTAATATCAGATTTAGTGTGTGAAGTACATCGATCTTCAGAAGAAAAAATACAAATTGTTTCCACTGAGCTTGATGCAATGAAATGATATGACAAATGCATTTATTACTGCAATATTTGCAAATACTTGTTCTGGATATTTAGGCATCAAATTATAAATTTCATGCTTAAACAGTTTAGGGAGGACAGGTGTTACTATTGATTTTATAAATAACATAAAAATATTCCTGACTTAAAATCTGAATAAAAAGAAAGTTAATTCGAACTTTCATTAGCTGGTTATGACTTGTTTCTCCTTGAATGAATGCTAAGAAAAAGAGTCTCAATTTCTGCCTGCCTTGTTTTTGCACACCAAGCATTGTCACAAAGAAATTATATTTAATGTGATTTAATTTGAATAGTTTATTAAATACTTTTAATAAGTGGCTGAATTTCTCTGATTAAACTCTTTAAAGGAATGCTTCTATTCCTGCTAAGCCAAACTTTCTGAGATGTATTTTACCCACAGTCTTTGAACAGAATTTCCATTGACATTAATAGGAATTAATGAAATAGAAACTTATTGAAAAATGTTGAAGACTATTTTCATTTCAGTGTTTTCTCATCATGAAATAAAAATTAGAGGACAAATAAGTTCATACTTACCTTGCTTAAAGGTAGAATATTGATTTAAAACAGCATTTTGGTTTTGTGCAAGTAAACAAGGTACATGATTTCAGAGCTAGCTGACAACTAAATGTAGGACAAAGAAAGTCCTTGAAGAACGATTGAAACAACTGGGACAGCTTGCTTTAAAAACAACATGAGCAACAATACACAATAAAAATGCAAAAAAAGTCGAATGGTGTAAAAAAATCAGTTATGCTTATTTTCAGAGTACATGAACAAGGAGAAGTTCAACCAAATTACAATGTGGCAAATCTAAAAGGTAATACTTTCCTGCACTTTATTTCATTACTGAATATCAGAATGTCGCTGAAGTCAAGAATCTGTGCAGAGCTGAACAAAAATTACAATCTAGTTTGGCAGTCCCTGTGTACCCTGACAGATGACAATCTCAGAGTAACAAGCTGTAGCTTTAAACGGCAGGGAATTGGTAGTACAGTGTCACATTCAGTTCAAAAATAGATACTACCTATCAAGGAAGACTAATGCAGTTACTTGGTGAATTATACAACCCCTTTCAAAATATTGCACTTACAGATGTTCAAAATGAAAATACTCACAGAATAAATTAATATATTTTTAATTGTACAATTTATTTATACTTTATTATCCAGAATCAGGAACAAAATTGAAGGTTGAGAAGTAGCAACATACTTACTAGCCACTTTCATAGTATTAAATAGTTAATGGAAAATGTCAAGTAGTCTTTTTAGACAAGTCATAGTAATGCAACTGGAAAATTAGTTTTATTTTAGCAGGAGGGTGATTTTTAATTAGTGTTTTTAGATATAATATAATTTCATAAGAATATATTGCCTTCTGTGGGTATTTCTTGATGAGATAGCAGTAAGGGTAAAGCAAGCAATTTTAGCCAGTGATCGTTAAAGGCATCACTAATCTTTATAATCTTCATTTCAAAGGACAGAGAATCTTTTTGTGACCTTTTTACAAAGCACTAAGAAATACAGGCCTCTGAAGTAGTTAATCTTGGAGAAACCAAAAATAAAAACACTGTGTACAAGCAGAGTTTTCAAGTTAATGTAACATGATTCATAAGATAATAAAAATCCACAGGATGATATTATTACCTCTATTTTGACATAGTATGATGGCACATAACAATTGAAGTGGCCTTGAAAGGATCTAAAAGAAATCCTTTCGAACAAATATGCAGGAGTCAACTGCAGCATTCCCCTCTTTGTAAAATTTACAAGCAGATCTGAGGACAGGGGAGCTTTGTTGGAGGACAGAATACTGAGCTTGATAAGGCAGTAGGAAGAATATCAACCATGTAGGTGAGCTTTGAAGATGAGATGGGCTATCTTCTTTCTTCTGTGCTGCATCCTTGTGCAAGGCAATGAAAATCAAATCCAGCTCTACAGAATTTATTATGAGCAATAATGATAGCAATAAAGAAAACGATAGCAACAATGACATCAGCAACTAATCTGCATATTTAACATATTCACATCAAAACATGATTGGTACATCAAGTCTTGCAGATGAAAACATTTTTACCATGTACTTATATATAGGATATACATATATACTGGATTCTTCCTTTTAATAACTGTTACATAGTTTTGTTTCATGTCTGGTATCAGAAAACTAATACTATATCCTAGTTCCTGGTAGTTCTTGACATGGAAGTTTAACAATGTAGTGTATCTCATGAGCCATAGTGCTTATTTTGATAATCATTTCTACCTTTTTTGTTTAATCAAAACTTACTATTACAGTTCAAATTATTTTTTCCATACTATATTTTAATATAGTAATATATATATGTATGTGTGCATGTGTCTACACACTCATGAGCACCTCATAGATGCAGAAGAATAATCCAGTAACATGCAACACAGAAAAGAAATTAAGACATATACACCCTTCTGTTCTTCCATCTTGTTTCCTTACTTTTATAGATTAGGGATATTTGAATCCAGATACAGGTTTACCTGATTTGCCTCTTCTCTGTTAGCCTCAGGCTGGTAAGTATACTTGGTACAAACTTTGAAGAGCTCAGTCTGAAATTATCTTTTTCTAACACTTGTGTAAAATCTACCTTTTTATGTCCATTAACTAAAGGGCTTCAGCAAAAAATGATGGGAAATGTAATCAAGCTTTTTATGATGCTGAAACTTCAGTCAAAAGGGTACACAGTTGGAGTGTGAGTACCACATAGTAAAACTGAACTGTTATTAATGTCCTCAAAGATCAAACTAACTGCAGAGTCAGGACTCACTTGGGATTCACAATAGTTTACAGCTATGCATTAGAGTAGAAGTCACCCGGTTCTGTGGCATTCCATATGTTTAAATTAACCAATCCTTTGCTCAGAAATCAGTTGCCTACAGTATCTCACCACTTTTGCCTCACTGTCTAACACTTATTAAACCTGGCACTTCAGGACATGGTTTAGTGGGCATGGCTGTGTTAGGTTGCTGGTTGGACTTGATCTTAGAGGTCTCTTCCAACCTTAATGATTCTGTGATTCTAAATCATTCAATAGCTTATTGATCATGCTTAGGCTTATGTTTGTTAAAAACTTATGCCAGTGTTCTCTCCTGCATACCTTTATTTATTCCAAATTCTAGCTGATTCAAATCTTATGTTCTTTCATGTCTGTATTACAGTTTTGTTTATTGTTTTGCATTTGTATAACTTAAGAGTCAGAAACATAAAAAGTTCCTTTGTGTCCTCTTCCTATGAAATGAGTTCTTTGCTATCAATTAAGAAAAAAATTGAATATATCTATAGCTGGAGTTTAAGGAAAACCTTGTACTCATTTTTGTATAATATTCTATCTGTGGATTTGTGGGTACATAAGAAGACACTAAACAGACTAAATCAGTACTGGCTTTTCAGAGTTAAGAGTAGTATAATATTCATGAAAACACACTGTCTGCCCAAAGTTGCCATAATTTACGTGTTCTATGTTCTTCAGAAAATTGCAGTATCGATCTATAAAAACATTTTAAGTAAAAATAAATATGTCTTCTCCAGAATTACAGAGTAGTTCCTGTGGCAATCCGGGAGTTCCACCAAAGGGTATCTTGTATGGTACAAGATTTGATGTTGGTGACAAAATCCGATACAGCTGTGTAACTGGATATATTTTGGATGGCCACCCTCAGCTTACTTGCATAGCTAACTCTGTGAATACGGCATCATGGGACTTCCCTGTTCCTATCTGTAGAGGTAAGAGAAATGTTCTCTAATATATAAATTGTATTTACTGTATAAACAAATTTAAATCTCTGTTTTTATCATTATCTTTTAGACTGTGATTAAAGAAAAGCCTTTTTGAATATTTTTATCTCTTGCTCACATATATGATGTATTTCAGCATATGCACCTCCTAATTTTTAAGCCAATATCCTATTAAAATGTTATTTCTCATTTATTTGGAAATATATGAAATAAGAACTAGAAACCTAGTAATAAGTGGGATATGAATGTCTGTGTTCAACGTGTTTACAACTTTGGGAATCTAAATTTGGGATCCATTCCTGAAGACTGATTGTTGTATCCTGCCTCAGAGTGACTAAAGTTCTGTAAATCCCCTGAGGCTAAATTAGAGTGAACCGACACCAAACAATCAGTTAAACGTTTTAATGCAAACAATTTGAACTTGGAAAGTGTTAAAAGCAGTTGGCAACGTGAGTTCTTAGTGGAAACCTTTTGTAAGAAGGAGGAAAAGAAAAGAGTGATAGGAAAGAGATAAAGAAAGATATCACCACTCTTAGATCCTGCGATGATTCCTGGATGACTATGACAGACGGGCAATCCGCCGTGGTGGGCGCATGCACGTGTCTCACAGGGCCAGTGCGTTTTTATACAGTCTATGTCCTTGAGGACTTGCATAACTCTTGGTCTGCTGCGCAGGGCCATCGCGTGGTGGGTGGTTGGTTGCGAGCCGCTTCCCCACATTAGCTCTGTATGACCTCTGGCCATATGGCAACACAGAACTGAGCATCCTCGAGTTCTCAGACAGGCAGGCACCTCTGCTTCCAGCACTTCTTTTCTTCTCATTGCTGAGCTGAACTTGCAGCTTTTGTTATGCAGGACCTGCCCCGTCACAATGTTTGAGACATTAACTCTTTCAGTCTCTCACACAGATATTTGTCAAGTATTGTTTTGGATATTAAGCAAATAGAAGTCGGAAATTAGCAAAACAATTGAGTAAGCGCGTCTTGCCCTAGTTCTCAGTCAGATTTGATGTCTTAAGAATTCTATATAGGATATGCCTTGTATTCTAAAAAATATTGCAGGTCAAATCCTTTTCCCTTGCTCACTTCAGAAATATTGCAGTAGTAGGGAATCCTGTTTTATGAGGAAATATTTTCTGAGAATATTAGAGAGAAGTAATGTTTGCACAGTCGTGAAAGGCGCTAAGCTGATAAAATGGAGAAACTATTACTACTATACACAACCAAATACAATAAAGGTAGTATTTTGATGAAACATTGTTACATCAGGCAATCTTGAGATCCTTTCCTGATTCACAGATTAACTTTATAGAAAGTAACAAATATATTTGTCTAAACATTTTGATGTGTGTCACTGGGAATTACATTCTTTTGTTTCCTATTCTTGGCTTAAAGCTATTTAAGATGTTTATCCATGACCTTGAAAAAACACAAAGTTATTAGTAATAATACTATTTTCTAGTAAAAGTATTTATAACTCCTGAATCTTCGACTCCAACTTCTCAGCAAAATGCTAGCTAATAATGAATAACATATGTAACCAAGGCAAAAATTCAAATTTTGTTTGTGGAGATGATCATAAAAAAGATTTGATGAGAATATGCTACCTTGCATAAAACTTACATTTGGAACAAAGTAGAAGGCTAATGGACTTCACTGTAGACCATTGTTCAAATTCTTATATGCCAATTTTGAAATGAATTGGCTTAAAAAATTTTACTCCTAAATTAGAAAGATGAGAGACTTGAACCTGATGGTTCCACTTGCCAGTCAGTCATCCCAGTCACAGTGTTACACATGCTCTCTTTTGAAACATTTTTCAGTAGAACTTTGGATAGATTTTGTTTTCATTCCGAGGGGATGTGAAAATACACAGTGTAAGTTTGAAATAGAATAATAAGTTCCCAAAGTAGTCCTGTGGTTACACATAGCTGTAGTGCATAAGCAGAAGACTTTAATAAGAATATGAAAAAAAATTCTTCTTATTCATTATTAGATAGGTCAATATCTGAATAGTGTAGCTCTCTAGGGCAGGATAGAATTGACAAATCGGAAAAGATTCAGAATAAGGTGAAGCAAGTTCTGTTAGGTTTCAAAATTGGCATTTTGTCTAGAGAATGAAGGAACTCAAACTTCTTAGTGCATGTGAAAGAAAACGAAGAGGTGCCTTGATTTACTGCAGAAACTCATACAGAAGGACATTTTTAGGAGAAGACAGTTATCTAACCAATAGCAGTGAAGAATCTCAGGGGTAAAAAACTCCCTAAGGTACACATTTTAATAGTGGTGGGTTTGAATTACTGAAATATAATCTAGGAATGTGACAGATTCTTGATTTAAGTTTTAACATCAGGCAGAATGGCTTTAAAGGCTTAATGCACCAAATTACTGTTAAGGTATTTTTGGTCTATGTTGATAAAAATTTCACTAATTATTTTCACTAGTTCCTGCTATGAGTCTATGTTTGATAATAGAAACATCTAACTTTACATTTAATACACAGACCTTTATGGTTCCATCCTAATGAATTTGTGCTAATTTTGTCTAATGAAATTATCCAACACAGAATTCTGCAGAAGGTTGCTAAAGGTGATTACCCACTAATGAGCTTCTTATCTCTTT
>NW_010203211.1:14710-19393 GCF_000695765.1 Mesitornis unicolor
TTTGCCATGGAGACTCTCTTTGATTAAACACTCATCTTGAAAAAGTTCCTCTGATAAAAGTCTTATTGTTTCCTACTAATAGTCATTATATTTAAAATAGAGACTTATGAGGCAAACAAGTAAAGTGTGTGTAATTTTGAGAGTCCATGGGTAAGAATTAATTTTTCTCAACACTAAACAGCTTGACTACTGGTTTTTGGTAATGGCCAGTTTTCTTCCAGATATGCCTATATTAGTTGTTCATTTTAGCATAATTAGTTGGATTGGAGAAATACAGAGTATTTCAGTGTCATGACCTAGGAAATATAATTGTCTGATTTGTTAGAAGAGAGTCCAAAGAATAGCACAGAAGTGTACTTCATTCAATTTGGAAGTTTTTGTTTGCTTGGTTGCTGTTACTGATAGGAAATAAATTGAACAAAGCTCTTAACTTATGGCATGCTTAGATGTAGAGTTAAGCTCATAGATGTCTTTAGATCATCTGTGTGTAAACGTCATTGTCAGTTGCCTCTTGTAATTCAGAAAAAGTAATTTGGGGAGTAATTTTTTCTTTTTAGATCATTCCTTTACACTGCTTTCACTTTGAATGAAGAGATCAGGAGGAGGTCAGATTTATGTTTTAGCAATGTAATTCTGTCATGGTTTAAGCCCAGTGGACAACTGAGCACCAGATGACCACTTGCTCACTCCTCCTCCCCAGTAGTACGAGGAAGATAAAACAAAAGGCTTGTGGGTCTAGAGGAGGACAGGGAGGGATCACTCACCTGTTATAGCCATGTTCAAAAAAACAGACTCAACTTGAAGAAAACAAAACAATTTACTTTGTAACAAGTAAAATCAGAGAGGAATAATGAGAGATACAACCAGATCTTAAAATCAGCATCTTCCTCCATCCCTCCTTTCTTCCCGGGCTCAGCTTTGCTCCTGATTTCTCTATCTTCTCCCACTCCAGCAGTGCAGGAGGATGGGGAATGGGGGTTGTAGTCAGTTCATCACATACTGTTTCTGACACTCCTTCCTCTTCCTCGCACTCTTCCCCTACTCCAGTGTGGTGTCCCTCCCACAGGAAATAGTTCTCCTCTAACTTCTCCAATGTGGGTCCTTCTGTGGGGTGTAGTACTTCCCAAAAACTGCTCCAGTGTGGACTTCCCATGGAGTCATGGACTTCCCACAGAGTCATGTCCTTCCTCAGGTGCAGCCACATTCTCTGGTGTGGGGTCTTTCATAAGCTGCAAGTGGATCTCTACCCCACTGTTGAACCTCCATGGGCTGCAAGCGGGTCAACCTGTCATGTCACCATGGGCTGTAGGGGAATCTCTGCTATGGTGCACCTCCTATCCCTCCTTTCTTCACTGAACTTGGTGCTTGCATAGTTGTTTCTCTCACAACCCACTATTCACTCTGCTGCAGATTTTCTTCTGCTGGATCCTGAACAGCTCCTGCCTCTTGGGCTGGTGCCACAGTGGGGGCTGGGCTTGGGCTTGGGCTTGGGTCTGGAACTGAAGCTAGACCAACCAGGCTGGACCTGGGGCCAGGACTGCCGTGCCCACGCCAGGGCCATGCTGCTCAGGGCAGGAGGTGCACCATGCACTATGCCCCTCTTAAATATATTATTTGCAGAGGTGCTGACTGGCTCAGCCTTAGCCAGAGGTGAGTCTGAGCCAGGAAGGCTTCTAGCAGCTTCTCACAAAAGCCATTCCTGGGCCCCTCCCCTACTACCAAAACACCACCACACAAATCCAATACAAATTATTATAGAGTTATGTCTTAATGTGGGGAATTTCACTGGACTCAAAAGTGCTTCATATTCCCACAGGCATCCATACATCAGACCCTGTTACATGCTTATGGTTTAGATCTGGTGCATAATATTGATATTTGTATTTTTTTTAAGTTGCATATTTTTAGGCCACATTTTATTAATGAAGAAAAAAGATATTCCTCAAATGGCTTCCTTTTTCTTTACTAGTCTCCATAGGTTTTTATTGTAAAAATCAATGCACATGCCTAACAAGTGCTTTATTTCATATCCTTTTTCCCTGTGAACACAGTTCAAATGCACAAAGTTTTTCACCTGCCATTTACATGTTCTGATATTCATTAAAATACTGTAATTTTTATTAGATTTACCAGAAGTGCAAAACTACCTTAATTAAAAGAAAACCAAATTAGATTTATTGTGTTGTGGTCAATTATACTGTGCGTTACCCATGACTAGTTTTTAAATAAAGTTGTCTTCCCTGACAAATTAATTCTGATAAGGTTGTTTTCAACAGTGAAACATGACAGCAGCTTTATCATTTCAATCGTTCCTCAGATAACGTTACGGCTTACAGATTCTCCATAAAGAGAAGCAAGATAGGAATAATTTACTGAGGCTAACAAATAAGGTTACATTTATATATAATATTGTCGTTCTATAAAGGTTATCATAATTAGACATTTATGTAATTCAGGAAGTATTCTGACTTTTATATTTGTAAAGGTTTCCTATTCCAGGGTAAAATGGATGTTATAAGAATCTTAATTCTAAAATTGTTTTGTTTTGTTTTGTTTTTTCTAGAATTTAGAAATTTCAAAAAAACAGAACATAATTTTATTTATATTTCTAAAAGTTCTATTAAAACATTTTTAGTATTACCTGTACATGTAGCTACAAAATATTTGTCACTATAAAAATTTGTTCTTATTTTTAACCAAAGGCCTTGTTTTTCCACCTGACACACAGTTTGGTCAGATAAATCCACAAACCGCTGACTGTACATACTTTTTTTACATGGACCAAATGCATTTCTGTTTTTTTGATTATTTATCTGGGAGGATATTGAATATTTTGTCGTGACAGGTAAAAGACTAAAGAGATTGTTACTAAATTCTAAGTCTGGCAATTCTGCAATTTTCCTGCAACATAGTACGTGTAAATATATGTTTATTTCTACTTACCTATATAGATGTATACTTAATTTCTTCTTCTTCAGTGGATTTATTCCAAATAAACTGGAATGAGATTTTTTTAAGCTCATAATCATATAAATGCAAGCATTTCACAGACAGATAAATTGGTTGCAGGTAGGTAAATGATTTTATGAGACAGTGGCAAACTAGGTTCTACCTAGTAATATAATCAGTAAATAAGCTGACTGTGCCTTTGTATCTTTGTTGTATGGTGGGCTTTGTAGGCTGTGGAGAGAACAAAGCAAGAGATAAAGTACTGCACTTGATGTGCAGTGCATTAACCAGTGGAACTGACAACATACACAGAGGAAAATAAAGTGTGGTTACTTAAAGGCAGAAATAAATTACATCTCATGGGGAATGAGCAGTTTTTGTCTGAATCCACTTCTTATATACAAACAGTTGTCACTGCTTATTCTTTGGAAAAGCCCAGTATAGCTGTGCAAGACTGGATTGAAAACATGTTGGATTACTTAAAGGAAGTTAAACAGTAAACCAACAAAAATATTTTTGTATATAAGATATAAAGATGACTTGACTAATGAATGAGAAATTTTTCAAAGATTGTTCCACAGATAATTTTTGGGATATTTTAAATCAGTGGCCTAGAATGGCCAACACTCGTATTCTTGGTACACTAAAAAATGTAAATGGTCTACAAATGGCAATGATGGTCCCTTAAAATTAGAGGAGAATGACCCTGATAATTTCAATGCTCTCAATATTGCTCTCTAGTATACCCTACCATACTTGTCTTTTCTCCTTATAATATTGTTATTCTCAGGATAGTATCTGGTTCTCACTATCAGGGTCATTTGACACAAATGCACAGTCTACTTATGTGAACAAATATACCTGGGCCTGAAGAATAGCAAATTTCCATATGAATTTTAACCTGTGATCAGCTCCACAGATTTCTTATTATTGAAAGTAGTGATGAAACTTTACTGAAGTATTTAAAGCTACTCAAAGTCATTACTGATGTGTTGTGAACACAAACACAATTTAATAATAAAAGATTGTGATAATAGTTGATACAGGAAATGAAGAGAAAGCAAGAAAGACTGGATTTTAAATTCAATAAATATAGCCCAGTACTGAACAAAATAAAACTTCTTGAATATCAAAATGTATGAGCCCACAGTTGTGTTCAACGCTGAGAATTAGGACTTGTTACAACAAGTGGGTGGAAGTTAGTGGGGGTGGTTAATGAGAAGCCTCAAACACTGTTTTTATATCCTGTTTTCTTGAGATTTTTCTTAAGGAATAACAAAGGACATAGAAGTAATGCATTGACCATATTCACCTATACTATTGAAATTATGTTGCGAAATTGGCACTGAGGACAATATAACAGTGAGAACTATACCTGCAATTGAAAGGGGAAAAGATTACTCTGAGTGAATGGGAAGGAGGAACTTGAAAAAGCAAATACTGGTTTAGGCTGATAAGTGACAACAATTTGAATAGTTTGTTTTGGTAACATGTACAGTGCAATCATCAAAGCACAATACTAGAGGTGTTAATTCCAGCAAAGCCCCAGTCTTTCACGTGCAATTTAAAATGAATTTCTAATCAAGTTTTTTTATTAGAAACCCCTGTCGATTATTTTAAGAGGAGAGGTATGAAATGTATGACTCTAGTTTGGGCTAGTAAATTCTGCTTATGGTAGGTAATCATCTCCTGTAACATCTTTCATTCTTCTAAGTTTCATTTTCTATGTGGCAT